>NW_025576193.1:0-111812 GCF_905147105.1 Pieris brassicae
CTCTCGGAGTGTACTCCCATGATTTAGTTAATCGTTATGAAACGAATAACTGTATGTTGAAGAGAGTGCCTGCGTCTGGCTATGCTCTCGGAGTGTAACTCCCATGATTTAGTTAATCGTTATGAAACGAATAACTGTATGTAGAAGAGAGTGCCTACGTCTGGCTATGTATGCTCTCGGAGTGTAACTCCCATGATTAAGTTAATCGTTATGAAACGAATAACTGTATGTTGAAGAGAGTGCCTGCGTCTGGCTATGCTCTCGGAGTGTAACTCCCATGATTTAGTTAATCGTTATGAAACGAATAACTGTATGTAGAAGAGAGTGCCTACGTCTGGCTATGTATGCTCTCGGGGTGTAACTCCCATGTTTAGTTAATCGTTATGAAACGAATAACTGTATGTTGAAGAGAGTGCCTGCGTCTGGCTATGCTCTCGGAGTGTAACTCCCATGATTTAGTTAATCGTTATGAAACGAATAACTGTATGTAGAAGAGAGTGCCTACGTCTGGCTATGTATGCTCTCGGAGTGTAACTCCCATGATTTAGTTAATCGTTATGAAACGAATAACTGTATGTTGAAGAGAGTGCCTGCGTCTGGCTATGCTCTCGGAGTGTAACTCCCATGATTTAGTTAATCGTTATGAAACGAATAACTGTATGTTGAAGAGAGTGCCTGCGTCTGGCTATGCTCTCGGAGTGTAACTCCCATGATTTAGTTAATCGTTATGAAACGAATAACTGTATGTAGAAGAGAGTGCCTACGTCTGGCTATATATGCTCTCGGAGTGTAACTCCCATGATTTAGTTAATCGTTATGAAACGAATAACTGTATGTAGAAGAGAGTGCCTACGTCTGGCTATGTATGCTCTCGGAGTGTAACTCCCATGACTTAGTTAATCGTTATGAAACGAAAAACTGTACGTAGAAGAGAGTGCCTGCGTCTGGCTATGCTCTCGGAGTGTAACTCCCATGATTTAGTTAATCGTTATGAAACGAATAACTGTATGTAGAAGAGAGTGCCTGCGTCTGGCTATGCTCTCGGAGTGTAACTCCCATGATTTAGTTAATCGTTATGAAACGAATAACTGTATGTAGAAGAGAGTGCCTGCGTCTGGCTATGTATGCTCTCGGAGTGTAACTCCCATGATTTAGTTAATCGTTATGAAACGAATAACTGTATGTTGAAGAGAGTGCCTGCGTCTGGCTATGCTCTCGGAGTGTAACTCCCATGATTTAGTTAATCGTTATGAAACGAATAACTGTATGTAGAAGAGAGTGCCTACGTCTGGCTATGTATGCTCTCGGAGTGTAACTCCCATGATTTAGTTAATCGTTATGAAACGAATAACTGTATGTTGAAGAGAGTGCCTGCGTCTGGCTATGCTCTCGGAGTGTAACTCCCATGATTTAGTTAATCGTTATGAAACGAATAACTGTATGTTGAAGAGAGTGCCTGCGTCTGGCTATGCTCTCGGAGTGTAACTCCCATGATTTAGTTAATCGTTATGAAACGAATAACTGTATGTAGAAGAGAGTGCCTGCGTCTGGCTATGCTCTCGGAGTGTAACTCCCATGATTTAGTTAATCGTTATGAAACGAATAACTGTATGTAGAAGAGAGTGCCTGCGTCTGGCTATGTATGCTCTCGGAGTGTAACTCCCATGATTTAGTTAATCATTATGAAACGAATAACTGTATGTAGAAGAGAGTGCCTGCGTCTGGCTATTAATGCTCTCGGAGTGTAACTCCCATGATTTAGTTAATCGTTATGAAACGAATAACTGTATGTAGAAGGGAGTGCCTGCGTCTGGCTATGCTCTCGGAGTGTAACTCCCATGATTTAGTTAATCGTTATGAAACGAATAACTGTATGTAGAAGAGAGTGCCTGCGTCTGGCTATGTATGCTCTCGGAGTGTAACTCCCATGATTTAGTTAATCATTATGAAACGAATAACTGTATGTAGAAGAGAGTGCCTGCGTCTGGCTCTGCTCTCGGGGTGTAACTCCCATCATTTAGTTCGCTATGATCGAATGTAGAAGAGAGTGCCTGCGTCTGGCTCTGCTCTCGGGGTGTAACTCCCATGATTTAGTTCGCTATGATCGAATGTAGAAGAGAGTGCCTGCGTCTGGCTCTGCTCTCGGGGTGTAACTCCCATGATTTAGTTAATCGTTATGAAACGAATAACTGTATGTAGAAGAGAGTGCCTGCGTCTGCCTATGCTCTCGGAGTGTAACTCCCATGATTTAGTTAATCGTTATGAAACGAATAACTATATGTAGAAGAGAGTGCCTGCGTCTGGCTATGCTCTCGGAGTGTAACTCCCATGATTTAGTTAATCGTTATGAAACGAATAACTGTATGTAGAAGAGAGTGCCTGCGTCTGGCTATGCTCTCGGAGTGTAACTCCCATGATTTAGTTAATCGTTATGAAACGAATAACTGTATGAAGAAGAGAGTGCCTGCGTCTGGCTATGCTCTCGGAGTGTAACTCCCATGATTTAGTTAATCGTTATGAAACGAATAACTGTATGTAGAAGAGAGTGCCTGCGTCTGGCTATGCTCTCGGAGTGTAACTCCCATGATTTAGTTAATCGTTATGAAACGAATAACTATATGTAGAAGAGAGTGCCTGCGTCTGGCTATGCTCTCGGAGTGTAACTCCCATGATTTAGTTAATCGTTATGAAACGAATAACTGTATGTAGAAGAGAGTGCCTGCGTCTGGCTATGCTCTCGGAGTGTAACTCCCATGATTTAGTTAATCGTTATGAAACGAATAACTGTATGAAGAAGAGAGTGCCTGCGTCTGGCTATGCTCTCGGAGTGTAACTCCCATGATTTAGTTAATCGTTATGAAACGAATAACTGTATGTAGAAGAGAGTGCCTGCGTCTGCCTATGCTCTCGGAGTGTAACTCCCATGATTTAGTTAATCGTTATGAAACGAATAACTATATGTAGAAGAGAGTGCCTGCGTCTGGCTATGCTCTCGGAGTGTAACTCCCATGATTTAGTTAATCGTTATGAAACGAATAACTGTATGTAGAAGAGAGTGCCTGCGTCTGGCTATGCTCTCGGAGTGTAACTCCCATGATTTAGTTAATCGTTATGAAACGAATAACTGTATGTAGATGAGAGTGCCTGCGTCTGGCTATGCTCTCGGAGTGTAACTCCCATGATTTAGTTAATCGTTATGAAACGAATAGCTGTATGTAGAAGAGAGTGCCTGCGTCTGGCTATGCTCTCGGAGTGTAACTCCCATGATTTAGTTAATCGTTATGAAACGAATAACTGTATGTAGAAGAGAGTGCCTGCGTCTGGCTATGCTCTCGGAGTGTAACTCCCATGATTTAGTTAATCGTTATGAAACGAATAACTGTATGTAGAAGAGAGTGCCTGCGTCTGGCTATGCTCTCGGAGTGTAACTCCCATGATTTAGTTAATCGTTATGAAACGAATAACTATATGTAGAAGAGAGTGCCTGCGTCTGGCTATGCTCTCGGAGTGTAACTCCATAATTTAGTTAATCGTTATGAAACGAATAACTGTATGTAGAAGAGAGTGCCTGCGTCTGGCTATGCTCTCGGAGTGTAACTCCCATGATTTAGTTAATCGTTATGAAACGAATAACTGTATGTAGAAGAGAGTGCCTGCGTCTGGCTATGCTCTCGGAGTGTAACTCCCATGATTTAGTTAATCGTTATGAAACGAATAACTGTATGTAGAAGAGAGTGCCTGCGTCTGGCTATGCTCTCGGAGTGTAACTCCCATGATTTAGTTAATCGTTATGAAACGAATAACTGTATGTAGAAGAGAGTGCCTGCGTCTGGCTATGCTCTCGGAGTGTAACTCCCATGATTTAGTTAATCGTTATGAAACGAATAACTGTATGTAGAAGAGAGTGCCTGCGTCTGGCTATGCTCTCGGAGTGTAACTCCCATGATTTAGTTAATCGTTATGAAACGAATAACTGTATGTAGAAGAGAGTGCCTGCGTCTGGCTATGCTCTCGGAGTGTAACTCCCATGATTTAGTTAATCGTTATGAAACGAATAACTGTATGTAGAAGAGAGTGCCTGCGTCTGGCTATGCTCTCGGAGTGTAACTCCCATGATTTAGTTAATCGTTATGATACGAATAACTGTATGTAGATGAGAGTGCCTGCGTCTGGCTATGCTCTCGGAGTGTAACTCCCATGATTTAGTTAATCGTTATGAAACGAATAACTGTATGTAGAAGAGAGTGCCTGCGTCTGGCTATGCTCTCGGAGTGTAACTCCCATGATTTAGTTAATCGTTATGAAACGAATAACTGTATGTAGAAGAGAGTGCCTGCGTCTGGCTATGCTCTCGGAGTGTAACTCCCATGATTTAGTTAATCGTTATGAAACGAATAACTGTATGTAGAAGAGAGTGCCTGCGTCTGGCTATGCTCTCGGAGTGTAACTCCCATGATTTAGTTAATCGTTATGAAACGAATAACTGTATGTAGAAGAGAGTGCCTGCGTCTGGCTATGCTCTCGGAGTGTAACTCCCATGATTTAGTTAATCGTTATGAAACGAATAACTGTATGTAGAAGAGAGTGCCTGCGTCTGGCTATGCTCTCGGAGTGTAACTCCCATGATTTAGTTAATCGTTATGAAACGAATAACTGTATGTAGAAGAGAGTGCCTGCGTCTGGCTATGCTCTCGGAGTGTAACTCCCATGATTTAGTTAATCGTTATGAAACGAATAACTGTATGTAGAAGAGAGTGCCTGCGTCTGGCTATGCTCTCGGAGTGTAACTCCCATGATTTAGTTAATCGTTATGAAACGAATAACTGTATGTATAAGAGAGTGCCTGCGTCTGGCTATGCTCTCGGAGTGTAACTCCCATGATTTAGTTAATCGTTATGAAACGAATAACTGTATGTAGAAGAGAGTGCCTGCGTCTGGCTATGCTCTCGGAGTGTAACTCCCATAATTTAGTTAATCGTTATGAAACGAATAACTGTATGTAGAAGAGAGTGCCTGCGTCTGGCTATGCTCTCGGAGTGTAACTCCCATGATTTAGTTAATCGTTATGAAACGAATAACTGTATGTAGAAGAGAGTGCCTGCGTCTGGCTATGCTCTCGGAGTGTAACTCCCATGATTTAGTTAATCGTTATGAAACGAATAACTTTATGTAGAAGAGAGTGCCTGCGTCTGGCTATGCTCTCGGAGTGTAACTCCCATGATTTAGTTAATCGTTATGAAACGAATAACTGTATGTAGAAGAGAGTGCCTGCGTCTGGCTATGCTCTCGGAGTGTAACTCCCATGATTTAGTTAATCGTTATGAAACGAATAACTGTATGTAGAAGAGAGTGCCTGCGTCTGGCTATGCTCTCGGAGTGTAACTCCCATGATTTAGTTAATCGTTATGAAACGAATAACTGTATGTAGAAGAGAGTGCCTGCGTCTGGCTATGCTCTCGGAGTGTAACTCCCATGATTTAGTTAATCGTTATGAAACGAATAACTGTATGTAGAAGAGAGTGCCTGCGTCTGGCTATGCTCTCGGAGTGTAACTCCCATGATTTAGTTAATCGTTATGATACGAATAACTGTATGTAGATGAGAGTGCCTGCGTCTGGCTATGCTCTCGGAGTGTAACTCCCATGATTTAGTTAATCGTTATGAAACGAATAACTGTATGTAGAAGAGAGTGCCTGCGTCTGGCTATGCTCTCGGAGTGTAACTCCCATGATTTAGTTAATCGTTATGAAACGAATAACTGTATGTAGAAGAGAGTGCCTGCGTCTGGCTATGCTCTCGGAGTGTAACTCCCATGATTTAGTTAATCGTTATGAAACGAATAACTGTATGTAGAAGAGAGTGCCTGCGTCTGGCTATGCTCTCGGAGTGTAACTCCCATGATTTAGTTAATCGTTATGAAACGAATAACTGTATGTAGAAGAGAGTGCCTGCGTCTGGCTATGCTCTCGGAGTGTAACTCCCATGATTTAGTTAATCGTTATGAAACGAATAACTGTATGTAGAAGAGAGTGCCTGCGTCTGGCTATGCTCTCGGAGTGTAACTCCCATGATTTAGTTAATCGTTATGAAACGAATAACTGTATGTAGAAGAGAGTGCCTGCGTCTGGCTATGCTCTCGGAGTGTAACTCCCATGATTTAGTTAATCGTTATGAAACGAATAACTGTATGTAGAAGAGAGTGCCTGCGTCTGGCTATGCTCTCGGAGTGTAACTCCCATGATTTAGTTAATCGTTATGAAACGAATAACTGTATGTATAAGAGAGTGCCTGCGTCTGGCTATGCTCTCGGAGTGTAACTCCCATGATTTAGTTAATCGTTATGAAACGAATAACTGTATGTAGAAGAGAGTGCCTGCGTCTGGCTATGCTCTCGGAGTGTAACTCCCATGATTTAGTTAATCGTTATGAAACGAATAACTGTATGTAGAAGAGAGTGCCTACGTCTGGCTATGTATGCTCTCGGAGTGTAACTCCCATGATTTAGTTAATCGTTATGAAACGAATAACTGTATGTTGAAGAGAGTGCCTGCGTCTGGCTATGCTCTCGGAGTGTAACTCCCATGATTTAGTTAATCGTTATGAAACGAATAACTGTATGTTGAAGAGAGTGCCTGCGTCTGGCTATGCTCTCGGAGTGTAAGTCCCATGATTTAGTTAATCGTTATGAAACGAATAACTGTATGTAGAAGAGAGTGCCTGCGTCTGGCTATGCTCTCGGAGTGTAACTCCCATGATTTAGTTAATCGTTATGAAACGAATAACTGTATGTAGAAGAGAGTGCCTGCGTCTGGCTCTGCTCTCGGGGTGTAACTCCCATCATTTAGTTCGCTATGATCGAATGTAGAAGAGAGTGCCTGCGTCTGGCTCTGCTCTCGGGGTGTAACTCCCATGATTTAATTCGCTATGATCGATTGTAGAAGAGAGTGCCTGCGTCTGGCTCTGCTCTCGGGGTGTAACTCCCATGATTTAGTTAATCGTTATGAAACGAATAACTGTATGTAGAAGAGAGTGCCTGCGTCTGGCTATGCTCTCGGAGTGTAACTCCCATGATTTAGTTAATCGTTATGAAACGAATAACTGTATGTAGAAGAGAGTGCCTGCGTCTGGCTATGTATGCTCTCGGAGTGTAACTCCCATGATTTAGTTAATCGTTATGAAACGAATAACTGTATGTTGAAGAGAGTGCCTGCGTCTGGCTATGCTCTCGGAGTGTAACTCCCATGATTTAGTTAATCGTTATGAAACGAATAACTGTATGTTGAAGAGAGTGCCTGCGTCTGGCTATGCTCTCGGAGTGTAAGTCCCATGATTTAGTTAATCGTTATGAAACGAATAACTGTATGTAGAAGAGAGTGCCTGCGTCTGGCTATGCTCTCGGAGTGTAACTCCCATGATTTAGTTAATCGTTATGAAACGAATAACTGTATGTAGAAGAGAGTGCCTGCGTCTGGCTCTGCTCTCGGGGTGTAACTCCCATCATTTAGTTCGCTATGATCGAATGTAGAAGAGAGTGCCTGCGTCTGGCTCTGCTCTCGGGGTGTAACTCCCATGATTTAATTCGCTATGATCGATTGTAGAAGAGAGTGCCTGCGTCTGGCTCTGCTCTCGGGGTGTAACTCCCATGATTTAGTTAATCGTTATGAAACGAATAACTGTATGTAGAAGAGAGTGCCTGCGTCTGGCTATGCTCTCGGAGTGTAACTCCCATGATTTAGTTAATCGTTATGAAACGAATAACTGTATGTAGAAGAGAGTGCCTGCGTCTGCCTATGCTCTCGGAGTGTAACTCCCATGATTTAGTTAATCGTTATGAAACGAATAACTATATGTAGAAGAGAGTGCCTGCGTCTGGCTATGCTCTCGGAGTGTAACTCCCATGATTTAGTTAATCGTTATGAAACGAATAACTGTATGTAGAAGAGAGTGCCTGCGTCTGGCTATGCTCTCGGAGTGTAACTCCCATGATTTAGTTAATCGTTATGAAACGAATAACTGTATGTAGAAGAGAGTGCCTGCGTCTGGCTATGCTCTCGGAGTGTAACTCCCATGATTTAGTTAATCGTTATGAAACGAATAACTGTATGTAGAAGAGAGTGCCTGCGTCTGGCTATGCTCTCGGAGTGTAACTCCCATGATTTAGTTAATCGTTATGAAACGAATAACTGTATGTAGAAGAGAGTGCCTGCGTCTGGCTATGCTCTCGGAGTGTAACTCCCATGATTTAGTTAATCGTTATGAAACGAATAACTATATGTAGAAGAGAGTGCCTGCGTCTGGCTATGCTCTCGGAGTGTAACTCCCATAATTTAGTTAATCGTTATGAAACGAATAACTGTATGTAGAAGAGAGTGCCTGCGTCTGGCTATGCTCTCGGAGTGTAACTCCCATGATTTAGTTAATCGTTATGAAACGAATAACTGTATGTAGAAGAGAGTGCCTGCGTCTGGCTATGCTCTCGGAGTGTAACTCCCATGATTTAGTTAATCGTTATGAAACGAATAACTGTATGTAGAAGAGAGTGCCTGCGTCTGGCTATGCTCTCGGAGTGTAACTCCCATGATTTAGTTAATCGTTATGAAACGAATAACTGTATGTATAAGAGAGTGCCTGCGTCTGGCTATGCTCTCGGAGTGTAACTCCCATGATTTAGTTAATCGTTATGAAACGAATAACTGTATGTAGAAGAGAGTGCCTGCGTCTGGCTATGCTCTCGGAGTGTAACTCCCATGATTTAGTTAATCGTTATGAAACGAATAACTGTATGTAGAAGAGAGTGCCTGCGTCTGGCTATGTATGCTCTCGGAGTGTAACTCCCATGATTTAGTTAATCATTATGAAACGAATAACTGTATGTAGAAGAGAGTGCCTGCGTCTGGCTATGTATGCTCTCGGAGTGTAACTCCCATGATTTAGTTAATCATTATGAAACGAATAACTGTATGTAGAAGAGAGTGCCTGCGTCTGGCTATGTATGCTCTCGGAGTGTACTCCCATGATTTAGTTCGCTATGATCGAATGTAGAAGAGAGTGCCTGCGTCTGGCTCTGCTCTCGGGGTGTGACTCCCATGATTTAATTAGCTATGATCGAATGTAGAAGCGAGTGCCTGCGTCTGGCTACGAATAACTGTATGTAGAAGAGAGTGCCTGCGTCTGGCTATGCTCTCGGAGTGTAACTCCCATGATTTAGTTAATCGTTATGAAACGAATAACTGTATGTATAAGAGAGTGCCTGCGTCTGGCTATGCTCTCGGAGTGTAACTCCCATGATTTAGTTAATCGTTATGAAACGAATAACTGTATGTAGAAGAGAGTGCCTGCGTCTGGCTATGCTCTCGGAGTGTAACTCCCATGATTTAGTTAATCGTTATGAAACGAATAACTGTATGTAGAAGAGAGTGCCTGCGTCTGGCTATGCTCTCGGAGTGTAACTCCCATGATTTAGTTAATCGTTATGAAACGAATAACTGTATGTAGAAGAGAGTGCCTGCGTCTGGCTATGTATGCTCTCGGAGTGTAACTCCCATGATTTAGTTAATCATTATGAAACGAATAACTGTATGTAGAAGAGAGTGCCTGCGTCTGGCTCTGCTCTCGGGGTGTAACTCCCATCATTTAGTTCGCTATGATCGAATGTAGAAGAGAGTGCCTGCGTCTGGCTCTGCTCTCGGGGTGTAACTCCCATGATTTAATTAGCTATGATCGAATGTAGAAGAGAGTGCCTGCGTCTGGCTCTGCTCTCGGGGTGTAACTCCCATGATTTAGTTAATCGTTATGAAACGAATAACTGTATGTAGATGAGAGTGCCTGCGTCTGGCTATGCTCTCGGAGTGTAACTCCCATGATTTAGTTAATCGTTATGAAACGAATAGCTGTATGTAGAAGAGAGTGCCTGCGTCTGGCTATGCTCTCGGAGTGTAACTCCCATGATTTAGTTAATCGTTATGAAACGAATAACTGTATGTAGAAGAGAGTGCCTGCGTCTGGCTATGCTCTCGGAGTGTAACTCCCATGATTTAGTTAATCGTTATGAAACGAATAACTGTATGTAGAAGAGAGTGCCTGCGTCTGGCTATGCTCTCGGAGTGTAACTCCCATGATTTAGTTAATCGTTATGAAACGAATAACTATATGTAGAAGAGAGTGCCTGCGTCTGGCTATGCTCTCGGAGTGTAACTCCCATAATTTAGTTAATCGTTATGAAACGAATAACTGTATGTAGAAGAGAGTGCCTGCGTCTGGCTATGCTCTCGGAGTGTAACTCCCATGATTTAGTTAATCGTTATGAAACGAATAACTGTATGTAGAAGAGAGTGCCTGCGTCTGGCTATGCTCTCGGAGTGTAACTCCCATGATTTAGTTAATCGTTATGAAACGAATAACTGTATGTAGAAGAGAGTGCCTACGTCTGGCTATGTATGCTCTCGGAGTGTAACTCCCATGATTTAGTTAATCGTTATGAAACGAATAACTGTATGTTGAAGAGAGTGCCTGCGTGTGGCTATGCTCTCGGAGTGTAACTCCCATGATTTAGTTAATCGTTATGAAACGAATAACTGTATGTTGAAGAGAGTGCCTGCGTCTGGCTATGCTCTCGGAGTGTAACTCCCATGATTTAGTTAATCGTTATGAAACGAATAACTGTATGTAGAAGAGAGTGCCTACGTCTGGCTATGTATGCTCTCGGAGTGTAACTCCCATGATTTAGTTAATCGTTATGAAACGAATAACTGTATGTTGAAGAGAGTGCCTACGTCTGGCTATGTATGCTCTCGGAGTGTAACTCCCATGATTTAGTTAATCGTTATGAAACGAATAACTGTATGTTGAAGAGAGTGCCTGTGTCTGGCTATGCTCTCGGAGTGTAACTCCCATGATTTAGTTAATCGTTATGAAACGAATAACTGTATGTTGAAGAGAGTGCCTGCGTCTGGCTATGCTCTCGGAGTGTAACTCCCATGATTTAGTTAATCGTTATGAAACGAATAACTGTATGTAGAAGAGAGTGCCTACGTCTGGCTATGCTCTCGGAGTGTAATTCCCATGATTTAGTTAATCGTTATGAAACGAATAACTGTATGTTGAAGAGAGTGCCTGCGTCTGGCTATGCTCTCGGAGTGTAACTCCCATGATTTAGTTAATCGTTATGAAACGAATAACTGTATGTTGAAGAGAGTGCCTGCGTCTGGCTATGCTCTCGGAGTGTAACTCCCATGATTTAGTTAATCGTTATGAAACGAATAACTGTATGTAGAAGAGAGTGCCTGCGTCTGGCTATGTATGCTCTCGGAGTGTACTCCCATGATTTAGTTCGCTATGATCGAATGTAGAAGAGAGTGCCTGCGTCTGGCTCTGCTCTCGGGGTGTAACTCCCATGATTTAATTAGCTATGATCGAATGTAGAAGCGAGTGCCTGCGTCTGGCTACGAATAACTGTATGTAGAAGAGAGTGCCTGCGTCTGGCTATGCTCTCGGAGTGTAACTCCCATGATTTAGTTAATCGTTATGAAACGAATAACTGTATGTATAAGAGAGTGCCTGCGTCTGGCTATGCTCTCGGAGTGTAACTCCCATGATTTAGTTAATCGTTATGAAACGAATAACTGTATGTAGAAGAGAGTGCCTGCGTCTGGCTATGCTCTCGGAGTGTAACTCCCATGATTTAGTTAATCGTTATGAAACGAATAACTGTATGTAGAAGAGAGTGCCTGCGTCTGGCTATGCTCTCGGAGTGTAACTCCCATGATTTAGTTAATCGTTATGAAACGAATAACTGTATGTAGAAGAGAGTGCCTGCGTCTGGCTATGTATGCTCTCGGAGTGTAACTCCCATGATTTAGTTAATCATTATGAAACGAATAACTGTATGTAGAAGAGAGTGCCTGCGTCTGGCTCTGCTCTCGGGGTGTAACTCCCATCATTTAGTTCGCTATGATCGAATGTAGAAGAGAGTGCCTGCGTCTGGCTCTGCTCTCGGGGTGTAACTCCCATGATTTAATTAGCTATGATCGAATGTAGAAGAGAGTGCCTGCGTCTGGCTCTGCTCTCGGGGTGTAACTCCCATGATTTAGTTAATCGTTATGAAACGAATAACTGTATGTAGATGAGAGTGCCTGCGTCTGGCTATGCTCTCGGAGTGTAACTCCCATGATTTAGTTAATCGTTATGAAACGAATAGCTGTATGTAGAAGAGAGTGCCTGCGTCTGGCTATGCTCTCGGAGTGTAACTCCCATGATTTAGTTAATCGTTATGAAACGAATAACTGTATGTAGAAGAGAGTGCCTGCGTCTGGCTATGCTCTCGGAGTGTAACTCCCATGATTTAGTTAATCGTTATGAAACGAATAACTGTATGTAGAAGAGAGTGCCTGCGTCTGGCTATGCTCTCGGAGTGTAACTCCCATGATTTAGTTAATCGTTATGAAACGAATAACTATATGTAGAAGAGAGTGCCTGCGTCTGGCTATGCTCTCGGAGTGTAACTCCCATAATTTAGTTAATCGTTATGAAACGAATAACTGTATGTAGAAGAGAGTGCCTGCGTCTGGCTATGCTCTCGGAGTGTAACTCCCATGATTTAGTTAATCGTTATGAAACGAATAACTGTATGTAGAAGAGAGTGCCTGCGTCTGGCTATGCTCTCGGAGTGTAACTCCCATGATTTAGTTAATCGTTATGAAACGAATAACTGTATGTAGAAGAGAGTGCCTACGTCTGGCTATGTATGCTCTCGGAGTGTAACTCCCATGATTTAGTTAATCGTTATGAAACGAATAACTGTATGTTGAAGAGAGTGCCTGCGTGTGGCTATGCTCTCGGAGTGTAACTCCCATGATTTAGTTAATCGTTATGAAACGAATAACTGTATGTTGAAGAGAGTGCCTGCGTCTGGCTATGCTCTCGGAGTGTAACTCCCATGATTTAGTTAATCGTTATGAAACGAATAACTGTATGTAGAAGAGAGTGCCTACGTCTGGCTATGTATGCTCTCGGAGTGTAACTCCCATGATTTAGTTAATCGTTATGAAACGAATAACTGTATGTTGAAGAGAGTGCCTACGTCTGGCTATGTATGCTCTCGGAGTGTAACTCCCATGATTTAGTTAATCGTTATGAAACGAATAACTGTATGTTGAAGAGAGTGCCTGTGTCTGGCTATGCTCTCGGAGTGTAACTCCCATGATTTAGTTAATCGTTATGAAACGAATAACTGTATGTTGAAGAGAGTGCCTGCGTCTGGCTATGCTCTCGGAGTGTAACTCCCATGATTTAGTTAATCGTTATGAAACGAATAACTGTATGTAGAAGAGAGTGCCTACGTCTGGCTATGCTCTCGGAGTGTAATTCCCATGATTTAGTTAATCGTTATGAAACGAATAACTGTATGTTGAAGAGAGTGCCTGCGTCTGGCTATGCTCTCGGAGTGTAACTCCCATGATTTAGTTAATCGTTATGAAACGAATAACTGTATGTTGAAGAGAGTGCCTGCGTCTGGCTATGCTCTCGGAGTGTAACTCCCATGATTTAGTTAATCGTTATGAAACGAATAACTGTATGTAGAAGAGAGTGCCTGCGTCTGGCTATGCTCTCGGAGTGTAACTCCCATGATTTAGTTAATCGTTATGAAACGAATAACTGTATGTTGAAGAGAGTGCCTGCGTCTGGCTATGCTCTCGGAGTGTAACTCCCATGATTTAGTTAATCGTTATGAAACGAATAACTGTATGTAGAAGAGAGTGCCTACGTCTGGCTATGTATGCTCTCGGAGTGTAACTCCCATGATTTAGTTAATCGTTATGAAACGAATAACTGTATGTTGAAGAGAGTGCCTGCGTCTGGCTATGCTCTCGGAGTGTAACTCCCATGATTTAGTTAATCGTTATGAAACGAATAACTGTATGTTGAAGAGAGTGCCTGCGTCTGGCTATGCTCTCGGAGTGTAAGTCCCATGATTTAGTTAATCGTTATGAAACGAATAACTGTATGTAGAAGAGAGTGCCTGCGTCTGGCTATGCTCTCGGAGTATAACTCCCATGATTTAGTTAATCGTTATGAAACGAATAACTGTATGTAGAAGAGAGTGCCTGCGTCTGGCTCTGCTCTCGGGGTGTAACTCCCATCATTTAGTTCGCTATGATCGAATGTAGAAGAGAGTGCCTGCGTCTGGCTCTGCTCTCGGGGTGTAACTCCCATGATTTAATTCGCTATGATCGAATGTAGAAGAGAGTGCCTGCGTCTGGCTCTGCTCTCGGGGTGTAACTCCCATGATTTAGTTAATCGTTATGAAACGAATAACTGTATGTAGAAGAGAGTGCCTGCGTCTGGCTATGCTCTCGGAGTGTAACTCCCATGATTTAGTTAATCGTTATGAAACGAATAACTGTATGTAGAAGAGAGTGCCTGCGTCTGCCTATGCTCTCGGAGTGTAACTCCCATGATTTAGTTAATCGTTATGAAACGAATAACTATATGTAGAAGAGAGTGCCTGCGTCTGGCTATGCTCTCGGAGTGTAACTCCCATGATTTAGTTAATCGTTATGAAACGAATAACTGTATGTAGAAGAGAGTGCCTGCGTCTGGCTATGCTCTCGGAGTGTAACTCCCATGATTTAGTTAATCGTTATGAAACGAATAACTATATGTAGATGAGAGTGCCTGCGTCTGGCTATGCTCTCGGAGTGTAACTCCCATGATTTAGTTAATCGTTATGAAACGAATGGCTGTATGTAGAAGAGAGTGCCTGCGTCTGGCTATGCTCTCGGAGTGTAACTCCCATGATTTAGTTAATCGTTATGAAACGAATAACTGTATGTAGAAGAGAGTGCCTGCGTCTGGCTATGCTCTCGGAGTGTAACTCCCATGATTTAGTTAATCGTTATGAAACGAATAACTGTATGTAGAAGAGAGTGCCTGCGTCTGGCTATGCTCTCGGAGTGTAACTCCCATGATTTAGTTAATCGTTATGAAACGAATAACTATATGTAGAAGAGAGTGCCTGCGTCTGGCTATGCTCTCGGAGTGTAACTCCCATAATTTAGTTAATCGTTATGAAACGAATAACTGTATGTAGAAGAGAGTGCCTGCGTCTGGCTATGCTCTCGGAGTGTAACTCCCATGATTTAGTTAATCGTTATGAAACGAATAACTGTATGTAGAAGAGAGTGCCTGCGTCTGGCTATGCTCTCGGAGTGTAACTCCCATGATTTAGTTAATCGTTATGAAACGAATAACTGTATGTAGAAGAGAGTGCCTGCGTCTGGCTATGCTCTCGGAGTGTAACTCCCATGATTTAGTTAATCGTTATGAAACGAATAACTGTATGTAGAAGAGAGTGCCTGCGTCTGGCTATGCTCTCGGAGTGTAACTCCCATGATTTAGTTAATCGTTATGAAACGAATAACTGTATGTAGAAGAGAGTGCCTGCGTCTGGCTATGCTCTCGGAGTGTAACTCCCATGATTTAGTTAATCGTTATGAAACGAATAACTGTATGTAGAAGAGAGTGCCTGCGTCTGGCTATGCTCTCGGAGTGTAACTCCCATGATTTAGTTAATCGTTATGAAACGAATAACTGTATGTAGAAGAGAGTGCCTGCGTCTGGCTATGCTCTCGGAGTGTAACTCCCATGATTTAGTTAATCGTTATGATACGAATAACTGTATGTAGATGAGAGTGCCTGCGTCTGGCTATGCTCTCGGAGTGTAACTCCCATGATTTAGTTAATCGTTATGAAACGAATAACTGTATGTAGAAGAGAGTGCCTGCGTCTGGCTATGCTCTCGGAGTGTAACTCCCATGATTTAGTTAATCGTTATGAAACGAATAACTGTATGTAGAAGAGAGTGCCTGCGTCTGGCTATGCTCTCGGAGTGTAACTCCCATGATTTAGTTAATCGTTATGAAACGAATAACTGTATGTAGAAGAGAGTGCCTGCGTCTGGCTATGCTCTCGGAGTGTAACTCCCATGATTTAGTTAATCGTTATGAAACGAATAACTATATGTAGAAGAGAGTGCCTGCGTCTGGCTATGCTCTCGGAGTGTAACTCCCATGATTTAGTTAATCGTTATGAAACGAATAACTGTATGTAGAAGAGAGTGCCTGCGTCTGGCTATGCTCTCGGAGTGTAACTCCCATGATTTAGTTAATCGTTATGAAACGAATAACTGTATGTAGAAGAGAGTGCCTGCGTCTGGCTATGCTCTCGGAGTGTAACTCCCATGATTTAGTTAATCGTTATGAAACGAATAACTGTATGTAGAAGAGAGTGCCTGCGTCTGGCTATGCTCTCGGAGTGTAACTCCCATGATTTAGTTAATCGTTATGAAACGAATAACTGTATGTATAAGAGAGTGCCTGCGTCTGGCTATGCTCTCGGAGTGTAACTCCCATGATTTAGTTAATCGTTATGAAACGAATAACTGTATGTAGAAGAGAGTGCCTGCGTCTGGCTATGCTCTCGGAGTGTAACTCCCATGATTTAGTTAATCGTTATGAAACGAATAACTGTATGTAGAAGAGAGTGCCTGCGTCTGGCTATGTATGCTCTCGGAGTGTAACTCCCATGATTTAGTTAATCATTATGAAACGAATAACTGTATGTAGAAGAGAGTGCCTGCGTCTGGCTATGTATGCTCTCGGAGTGTAACTCCCATGATTTAGTTAATCGTTATGAAACGAATAACTGTATGTAGAAGAGAGTGCCTGCGTCTGGCTATGCTCTCGGAGTGTAACTCCCATGATTTAGTTAATCGTTATGAAACGAATAACTGTATGTAGAAGAGAGTGCCTGCGTCTGGCTATGTATGCTCTCGGAGTGTAACTCCCATGATTTAGTTAATCATTATGAAACGAATAACTGTATGTAGAAGAGAGTGCCTGCGTCTGGCTCTGCTCTCGGGGTGTAACTCCCATCATTTAGTTCGCTATGATCGAATGTAGAAGAGAGTGCCTGCGTCTGGCTCTGCTCTCGGGGTGTAACTCCCATGATTTAATTCGCTATGATCGAATGTAGAAGAGAGTGCCTGCGTCTGGCTCTGCTCTCGGGGTGTAACTCCCATGATTTAGTTAATCGTTATGAAACGAATAACTGTATGTAGAAGAGAGTGCCTGCGTCTGGCTATGCTCTCGGAGTGTAACTCCCATGATTTAGTTAATCGTTATGAAACGAATAACTGTATGTAGAAGAGAGTGCCTGCGTCTGCCTATGCTCTCGGAGTGTAACTCCCATGATTTAGTTAATCGTTATGAAACGATTAACTATATGTAGAAGAGAGTGCCTGCGTCTGGCTATGCTCTCGGAGTGTAACTCCCATGATTTAGTTAATCGTTATGAAACGAATAACTGTATGTAGAAGAGAGTGCCTGCGTCTGGCTATGCTCTCGGAGTGTAACTCCCATGATTTAGTTAATCGTTATGAAACGAATAACTGTATGTAGAAGAGAGTGCCTGCGTCTGGCTATGCTCTCGGAGTGTAACTCCCATGATTTAGTTAATCGTTATGAAACGAATAACTGTATGTAGAAGAGAGTGCCTGCGTCTGGCTATGCTCTCGGAGTGTAACTCCCATGATTTAGTTAATCGTTATGAAACGAATAACTGTATGTAGAAGAGAGTGCCTGCGTCTGGCTATGCTCTCGGAGTGTAACTCCCATGATTTAGTTAATCGTTATGAAACGAATAACTATATGTAGAAGAGAGTGCCTGCGTCTGGCTATGCTCTCGGAGTGTAACTCCCATAATTTAGTTAATCGTTATGAAACGAATAACTGTATGTAGAAGAGAGTGCCTGCGTCTGGCTATGCTCTCGGAGTGTAACTCCCATGATTTAGTTAATCGTTATGAAACGAATAACTGTATGTAGAAGAGAGTGCCTGCGTCTGGCTATGCTCTCGGAGTGTAACTCCCATGATTTAGTTAATCGTTATGAAACGAATAACTGTATGTAGAAGAGAGTGCCTGCGTCTGGCTATGCTCTCGGAGTGTAACTCCCATGATTTAGTTAATCGTTATGAAACGAATAACTGTATGTATAAGAGAGTGCCTGCGTCTGGCTATGCTCTCGGAGTGTAACTCCCATGATTTAGTTAATCGTTATGAAACGAATAACTGTATGTAGAAGAGAGTGCCTGCGTCTGGCTATGCTCTCGGAGTGTAACTCCCATGATTTAGTTAATCGTTATGAAACGAATAACTGTATGTAGAAGAGAGTGCCTGCGTCTGGCTATGTATGCTCTCGGAGTGTAACTCCCATGATTTAGTTAATCATTATGAAACGAATAACTGTATGTAGAAGAGAGTGCCTGCGTCTGGCTATGTATGCTCTCGGAGTGTAACTCCCATGATTTAGTTAATCATTATGAAACGAATAACTGTATGTAGAAGAGAGTGCCTGCGTCTGGCTATGTATGCTCTCGGAGTGTACTCCCATGATTTAGTTCGCTATGATCGAATGTAGAAGAGAGTGCCTGCGTCTGGCTCTGCTCTCGGGGTGTAACTCCCATGATTTAATTAGCTATGATCGAATGTAGAAGCGAGTGCCTGCGTCTGGCTACGAATAACTGTATGTAGAAGAGAGTGCCTGCGTCTGGCTATGCTCTCGGAGTGTAACTCCCATGATTTAGTTAATCGTTATGAAACGAATAACTGTATGTATAAGAGAGTGCCTGCGTCTGGCTATGCTCTCGGAGTGTAACTCCCATGATTTAGTTAATCGTTATGAAACGAATAACTGTATGTAGAAGAGAGTGCCTGCGTCTGGCTATGCTCTCGGAGTGTAACTCCCATGATTTAGTTAATCGTTATGAAACGAATAACTGTATGTAGAAGAGAGTGCCTGCGTCTGGCTATGCTCTCGGAGTGTAACTCCCATGATTTAGTTAATCGTTATGAAACGAATAACTGTATGTAGAAGAGAGTGCCTGCGTCTGGCTATGTATGCTCTCGGAGTGTAACTCCCATGATTTAGTTAATCATTATGAAACGAATAACTGTATGTAGAAGAGAGTGCCTGCGTCTGGCTCTGCTCTCGGGGTGTAACTCCCATCATTTAGTTCGCTATGATCGAATGTAGAAGAGAGTGCCTGCGTCTGGCTCTGCTCTCGGGGTGTAACTCCCATGATTTAATAAGCTATGATCGAATGTAGAAGAGAGTGCCTGCGTCTGGCTCTGCTCTCGGGGTGTAACTCCCATGATTTAGTTAATCGTTATGAAACGAATAACTGTATGTAGATGAGAGTGCCTGCGTCTGGCTATGCTCTCGGAGTGTAACTCCCATGATTTAGTTAATCGTTATGAAACGAATAGCTGTATGTAGAAGAGAGTGCCTGCGTCTGGCTATGCTCTCGGAGTGTAACTCCCATGATTTAGTTAATCGTTATGAAACGAATAACTGTATGTAGAAGAGAGTGCCTGCGTCTGGCTATGCTCTCGGAGTGTAACTCCCATGATTTAGTTAATCGTTATGAAACGAATAACTGTATGTAGAAGAGAGTGCCTGCGTCTGGCTATGCTCTCGGAGTGTAACTCCCATGATTTAGTTAATCGTTATGAAACGAATAACTATATGTAGAAGAGAGTGCCTGCGTCTGGCTATGCTCTCGGAGTGTAACTCCCATAATTTAGTTAATCGTTATGAAACGAATAACTGTATGTAGAAGAGAGTGCCTGCGTCTGGCTATGCTCTCGGAGTGTAACTCCCATGATTTAGTTAATCGTTATGAAACGAATAACTGTATGTAGAAGAGAGTGCCTGCGTCTGGCTATGCTCTCGGAGTGTAACTCCCATGATTTAGTTAATCGTTATGAAACGAATAACTGTATGTAGAAGAGAGTGCCTACGTCTGGCTATGTATGCTCTCGGAGTGTAACTCCCATGATTTAGTTAATCGTTATGAAACGAATAACTGTATGTTGAAGAGAGTGCCTGCGTGTGGCTATGCTCTCGGAGTGTAACTCCCATGATTTAGTTAATCGTTATGAAACGAATAACTGTATGTTGAAGAGAGTGCCTGCGTCTGGCTATGCTCTCGGAGTGTAACTCCCATGATTTAGTTAATCGTTATGAAACGAATAACTGTATGTAGAAGAGAGTGCCTACGTCTGGCTATGTATGCTCTCGGAGTGTAACTCCCATGATTTAGTTAATCGTTATGAAACGAATAACTGTATGTTGAAGAGAGTGCCTACGTCTGGCTATGTATGCTCTCGGAGTGTAACTCCCATGATTTAGTTAATCGTTATGAAACGAATAACTGTATGTTGAAGAGAGTGCCTGTGTCTGGCTATGCTCTCGGAGTGTAACTCCCATGATTTAGTTAATCGTTATGAAACGAATAACTGTATGTTGAAGAGAGTGCCTGCGTCTGGCTATGCTCTCGGAGTGTAACTCCCATGATTTAGTTAATCGTTATGAAACGAATAACTGTATGTAGAAGAGAGTGCCTACGTCTGGCTATGCTCTCGGAGTGTAATTCCCATGATTTAGTTAATCGTTATGAAACGAATAACTGTATGTTGAAGAGAGTGCCTGCGTCTGGCTATGCTCTCGGAGTGTAACTCCCATGATTTAGTTAATCGTTATGAAACGAATAACTGTATGTTGAAGAGAGTGCCTGCGTCTGGCTATGCTCTCGGAGTGTAACTCCCATGATTTAGTTAATCGTTATGAAACGAATAACTGTATGTAGAAGAGAGTGCCTGCGTCTGGCTATGCTCTCGGAGTGTAACTCCCATGATTTAGTTAATCGTTATGAAACGAATAACTGTATGTTGAAGAGAGTGCCTGCGTCTGGCTATGCTCTCGGAGTGTAACTCCCATGATTTAGTTAATCGTTATGAAACGAATAACTGTATGTTGAAGAGAGTGCCTGCGTCTGGCTATGCTCTCGGAGTGTAACTCCCATGATTTAGTTAATCGTTATGAAACGAATAACTGTATGTAGAAGAGAGTGCCTGCGTCTGGCTATGCTCTCGGAGTGTAACTCCCATGATTTAGTTAATCGTTATGAAACGAATAACTGTATGTTGAAGAGAGTGCCTGCGTCTGGCTATGCTCTCGGAGTGTAACTCCCATGATTTAGTTAATCGTTATGAAACGAATAACTGTATGTAGAAGAGAGTGCCTACGTCTGGCTATGTATGCTCTCGGAGTGTAACTCCCATGATTAAGTTAATCGTTCTGAAACGAATAACTGTATGTTGAAGAGAGTGCCTGCGTCTGGCTATGCTCTCGGAGTGTAACTCCCATGATTTAGTTAATCGTTATGAAACGAATAACTGTATGTAGAAGAGAGTGCCTACGTCTGGCTATGTATGCTCTCGGGGTGTAACTCCCATGGTTTAGTTAATCGTTATGAAACGAATAACTGTATGTTGAAGAGAGTGCCTGCGTCTGGCTATGCTCTCGGAGTGTAACTCCCATGATTTAGTTAATCGTTATGAAACGAATAACTGTATGTAGAAGAGAGTGCCTACGTCTGGCTATGTATGCTCTCGGAGTGTAACTCCCATGATTTAGTTAATCGTTATGAAACGAATAACTGTATGTTGAAGAGAGTGCCTGCGTCTGGCTATGCTCTCGGAGTGTAACTCCCATGATTTAGTTAATCGTTATGAAACGAATAACTGTATGTTGAAGAGAGTGCCTGCGTCTGGCTATGCTCTCGGAGTGTAACTCCCATGATTTAGTTAATCGTTATGAAACGAATAACTGTATGTAGAAGAGAGTGCCTACGTCTGGCTATGTATGCTCTCGGAGTGTAACTCCCATGATTTAGTTAATCGTTATGAAACGAATAACTGTATGTAGAAGAGAGTGCCTACGTCTGGCTATGTATGCTCTCGGAGTGTAACTCCCATGACTTAGTTAATCGTTATGAAACGAAAAACTGTACGTAGAAGAGAGTGCCTGCGTCTGGCTATGCTCTCGGAGTGTAACTCCCATGATTTAGTTAATCGTTATGAAACGAATAACTGTATGTAGAAGAGAGTGCCTGCGTCTGGCTATGCTCTCGGAGTGTAACTCCCATGATTTAGTTAATCGTTATGAAACGAATCACTGTATGTAGAAGAGAGTGCCTACGTCTGGCTATGTATGCTCTCGGAGTGTAACTCCCATGATTTAGTTAATCGTTATGAAACGAATAACTGTATGTAGAAGAGAGTGCCTGCGTCTGGCTATGCTCTCGGAGTGTAACTCCCATGATTTAGTTAATCGTTATGAAACGAATAACTGTATGTAGAAGAGAGTGCCTACGTCTGGCTATGTATGCTCTCGGAGTGTAACTCCCATGATTTAGTTAATCGTTATGAAACGAATAACTGTATGTTGAAGAGAGTGCCTGCGTCTGGCTATGCTCTCGGAGTGTAACTCCCATGATTTAGTTAATCGTTATGAAACGAATAACTGTATGTTGAAGAGAGTGCCTGCGTCTGGCTATGCTCTCGGAGTGTAACTCCCATGATTTAGTTAATCGTTATGAAACGAATAACTGTATGTAGAAGAGAGTGCCTGCGTCTGGCTATGCTCTCGGAGTGTAACTCCCATGATTTAGTTAATCGTTATGAAACGAATAACTGTATGTAGAAGAGAGTGCCTGCGTCTGGCTATGTATGCTCTCGGAGTGTAACTCCCATGATTTAGTTAATCATTATGAAACGAATAACTGTATGTAGAAGAGAGTGCCTGCGTCTGGCTATTAATGCTCTCGGAGTGTAACTCCCATGATTTAGTTAATCGTTATGAAACGAATAACTGTATGTAGAAGGGAGTGCCTGCGTCTGGCTATGCTCTCGGAGTGTAACTCCCATGATTTAGTTAATCGTTATGAAACGAATAACTGTATGTAGAAGAGAGTGCCTGCGTCTGGCTATGTATGCTCTCGGAGTGTAACTCCCATGATTTAGTTAATCATTATGAAACGAATAACTGTATGTAGAAGAGAGTGCCTGCGTCTGGCTCTGCTCTCGGGGTGTAACTCCCATCATTTAGTTCGCTATGATCGAATGTAGAAGAGAGTGCCTGCGTCTGGCTCTGCTCTCGGGGTGTAACTCCCATGATTTAATTCGCTATGATCGAATGTAGAAGAGAGTGCCTGCGTCTGGCTCTGCTCTCGGGGTGTAACTCCCATGATTTAGTTAATCGTTATGAAACGAATAACTGTATGTAGAAGAGAGTGCCTGCGTCTGGCTATGCTCTCGGAGTGTAACTCCCATGATTTAGTTAATCGTTATGAAACGAATAACTGTATGTAGAAGAGAGTGCCTGCGTCTGCCTATGCTCTCGGAGTGTAACTCCCATGATTTAGTTAATCGTTATGAAACGAATAACTATATGTAGAAGAGAGTGCCTGCGTCTGGCTATGCTCTCGGAGTGTAACTCCCATGATTTAGTTAATCGTTATGAAACGAATAACTGTATGTAGAAGAGAGTGCCTGCGTCTGGCTATGCTCTCGGAGTGTAACTCCCATGATTTAGTTAATCGTTATGAAACGAATAACTGTATGTAGATGAGAGTGCCTGCGTCTGGCTATGCTCTCGGAGTGTAACTCCCATGATTTAGTTAATCGTTATGAAACGAATAGCTGTATGTAGAAGAGAGTGCCTGCGTCTGGCTATGCTCTCGGAGTGTAACTCCCATGATTTAGTTAATCGTTATGAAACGAATAACTGTATGTAGAAGAGAGTGCCTGCGTCTGGCTATGCTCTCGGAGTGTAACTCCCATGATTTAGTTAATCGTTATGAAACGAATAACTGTATGTAGAAGAGAGTGCCTGCGTCTGGCTATGCTCTCGGAGTGTAACTCCCATGATTTAGTTAATCGTTATGAAACGAATAACTATATGTAGAAGAGAGTGCCTGCGTCTGGCTATGCTCTCGGAGTGTAACTCCCATAATTTAGTTAATCGTTATGAAACGAATAACTGTATGTAGAAGAGAGTGCCTGCGTCTGGCTATGCTCTCGGAGTGTAACTCCCATGATTTAGTTAATCGTTATGAAACGAATAACTGTATGTAGAAGAGAGTGCCTGCGTCTGGCTATGCTCTCGGAGTGTAACTCCCATGATTTAGTTAATCGTTATGAAACGAATAACTGTATGTAGAAGAGAGTGCCTGCGTCTGGCTATGCTCTCGGAGTGTAACTCCCATGATTTAGTTAATCGTTATGAAACGAATAACTGTATGTAGAAGAGAGTGCCTGCGTCTGGCTATGTATGCTCTCGGAGTGTAACTCCCATGATTTAGTTAATCGTTATGAAACGAATAACTGTATGTAGAAGAGAGTGCCTGCGTCTGGCTATGCTCTCGGAGTGTAACTCCCATGATTTAGTTAATCGTTATGAAACGAATAACTGTATGTAGAAGAGAGTGCCTGCGTCTGGCTATGCTCTCGGAGTGTAACTCCCATGATTTAGTTAATCGTTATGAAACGAATAACTGTATGTAGAAGAGAGTGCCTGCGTCTGGCTATGCTCTCGGAGTGTAACTCCCATGATTTAGTTAATCGTTATGATACGAATAACTGTATGTAGATGAGAGTGCCTGCGTCTGGCTATGCTCTCGGAGTGTAACTCCCATGATTTAGTTAATCGTTATGAAACGAATAACTGTATGTAGAAGAGAGTGCCTGCGTCTGGCTATGCTCTCGGAGTGTAACTCCCATGATTTAGTTAATCGTTATGAAACGAATAACTGTATGTAGAAGAGAGTGCCTGCGTCTGGCTATGCTCTCGGAGTGTAACTCCCATGATTTAGTTAATCGTTATGAAACGAATAACTGTATGTAGAAGAGAGTGCCTGCGTCTGGCTATGCTCTCGGAGTGTAACTCCCATGATTTAGTTAATCGTTATGAAACGAATAACTGTATGTAGAAGAGAGTGCCTGCGTCTGGCTATGCTCTCGGAGTGTAACTCCCATGATTTAGTTAATCGTTATGAAACGAATAACTGTATGTAGAAGAGAGTGCCTGCGTCTGGCTATGCTCTCGGAGTGTAACTCCCATGATTTAGTTAATCGTTATGAAACGAATAACTGTATGTAGAAGAGAGTGCCTGCGTCTGGCTATGCTCTCGGAGTGTAACTCCCATGATTTAGTTAATCGTTATGAAACGAATAACTGTATGTAGAAGAGAGTGCCTGCGTCTGGCTATGCTCTCGGAGTGTAACTCCCATGATTTAGTTAATCGTTATGAAACGAATAACTGTATGTATAAGAGAGTGCCTGCGTCTGGCTATGCTCTCGGAGTGTAACTCCCATGATTTAGTTAATCGTTATGAAACGAATAACTGTATGTAGAAGAGAGTGCCTGCGTCTGGCTATGCTCTCGGAGTGTAACTCCCATGATTTAGTTAATCGTTATGAAACGAATAACTGTATGTAGAAGAGAGTGCCTGCGTCTGGCTATGTATGCTCTCGGAGTGTAACTCCCATGATTTAGTTAATCATTATGAAACGAATAACTGTATGTAGAAGAGAGTGCCTGCGTCTGGCTATGTATGCTCTCGGAGTGTAACTCCCATGATTTAGTTAATCGTTATGAAACGAATAACTGTATGTAGAAGAGAGTGCCTGCGTCTGGCTATGCTCTCGGAGTGTAACTCCCATGATTTAGTTAATCGTTATGAAACGAATAACTGTATGTAGAAGAGAGTGCCTGCGTCTGGCTATGCTCTCGGAGTGTAACTCCCATGATTTAGTTAATCGTTATGAAACGAATAACTGTATGTAGAAGAGAGTGCCTGCGTCTGGCTATGCTCTCGGAGTGTAACTCCCATGATTTAGTTAATCGTTATGAAACGAATAACTGTATGTAGAAGAGAGTGCCTGCGTCTGCCTATGCTCTCGGAGTGTAACTCCCATGATTTAGTTAATCGTTATGAAACGAATAACTATATGTAGAAGAGAGTGCCTGCGTCTGGCTATGCTCTCGGAGTGTAACTCCCATGATTTAGTTAATCGTTATGAAACGAATAACTGTATGTAGAAGAGAGTGCCTGCGTCTGGCTATGCTCTCGGAGTGTAACTCCCATGATTTAGTTAATCGTTATGAAACGAATAACTGTATGTAGATGAGAGTGCCTGCGTCTGGCTATGCTCTCGGAGTGTAACTCCCATGATTTAGTTAATCGTTATGAAACGAATAACTGTATGTAGAAGAGAGAGCCTGCGTCTGGCTATGCTCTCGGAGTGTAACTCCCATGATTTAGTTAATCGTTATGAAACGAATAACTGTATGTAGAAGAGAGTGCCTGCGTCTGGCTATGCTCTCGGAGTGTAACTCCCATGATTTAGTTAATCGTTATGAAACGAATAACTGTATGTAGAAGAGAGTGCCTGCGTCTGGCTATGCTCTCGGAGTGTAACTCCCATGATTTAGTTAATCGTTATGAAACGAATAACTATATGTAGAAGAGAGTGCCTGCGTCTGGCTATGCTCTCGGAGTGTAACTCCCATAATTTAGTTAATCGTTATGAAACGAATAACTGTATGTAGAAGAGAGTGCCTGCGTCTGGCTATGCTCTCGGAGTGTAACTCCCATGATTTAGTTAATCGTTATGAAACGAATAACTGTATGTAGAAGAGAGTGCCTGCGTCTGGCTATGCTCTCGGAGTGTAACTCCCATGATTTAGTTAATCGTTATGAAACGAATAACTGTATGTAGAAGAGAGTGCCTGCGTCTGGCTATGCTCTCGGAGTGTAACTCCCATGATTTAGTTAATCGTTATGAAACGAATAACTGTATGTAGAAGAGAGTGCCTGCGTCTGGCTATGCTCTCGGAGTGTAACTCCCATGATTTAGTTAATCGTTATGAAACGAATAACTGTATGTAGAAGAGAGTGCCTACGTCTGGCTATGTATGCTCTCGGAGTGTAACTCCCATGATTTAGTTAATCGTTATGAAACGAATAACTGTATGTTGAAGAGAGTGCCTGCGTCTGGCTATGCTCTCGGAGTGTAACTCCCATGATTTAGTTAATCGTTATGAAACGAATAACTGTATGTTGAAGAGAGTGCCTGCGTCTGGCTATGCTCTCGGAGTGTAACTCCCATGATTTAGTTAATCGTTATGAAACGAATAACTGTATGTAGAAGAGAGTGCCTACGTCTGGCTATGTATGCTATCGGGGTGTAACTCCCATGATTTAGTTAATCGTTATGAAACGAATCACTGTATGTAGAAGAGAGTGCCTACGTCTGGCTATGTATGCTCTCGGAGTGTAACTCCCATGATTTAGTTAATCGTTATGAAACGAATAACTGTATGTTGAAGAGAGTGCCTGCGTCTGGCTATGCTCTCGGAGTGTAACTCCCATGATTTAGTTAATCGTTATGAAACGAATAACTGTATGGAGAAGAGAGTGCCTACGTCTGGCTATGTATGCTCTCGGAGTGTAACTCCCATGATTTAGTTAATCGTTATGAAACGAATAACTGTATGTTGAAGAGAGTGCCTGCGTCTGGCTATGCTCTCGGAGTGTAACTCCCATGATTTAGTTAATCGTTATGAAACGAATAACTGTATGTAGAAGAGAGTGCCTGCGTCTGGCTATGCTCTCGGAGTGTAACTCCCATGATTTAGTTAATCGTTATGAAACGAATAACTGTATGTAGATGAGAGTGCCTGCGTCTGGCTATGCTCTCGGAGTGTAACTCCCATGATTTAGTTAATCGTTATGAAACGAATAACTGTATGTAGAAGAGAGTGCCTACGTCTGGCTATGTATGCTCTCGGAGTGTAACTCCCATGATTTAGTTAATCGTTATGAAACGAATAACTGTATGTTGAAGAGAGTGCCTGCGTCTGGCTATGCTCTCGGAGTGTAACTCCCATGATTTAGTTAATCGTTATGAAACGAATAACTGTATGTTGAAGAGAGTGCCTGCGTCTGGCTATGCTCTCGGAGTGTAACTCCCATGATTTAGTTAATCGTTATGAAACGAATAACTGTATGTAGAAGAGAGTGCCTACGTCTGGCTATGTATGCTATCGGGGTGTAACTCCCATGATTTAGTTAATCGTTATGAAACGAATCACTGTATGTAGAAGAGAGTGCCTACGTCTGGCTATGTATGCTCTCGGAGTGTAACTCCCATGATTTAGTTAATCGTTATGAAACGAATAACTGTATGTTGAAGAGAGTGCCTGCGTCTGGCTATGCTCTCGGAGTGTAACTCCCATGATTTAGTTAATCGTTATGAAACGAATAACTGTATGGAGAAGAGAGTGCCTACGTCTGGCTATGTATGCTCTCGGAGTGTAACTCCCATGATTTAGTTAATCGTTATGAAACGAATAACTGTATGTTGAAGAGAGTGCCTGCGTCTGGCTATGCTCTCGGAGTGTAACTCCCATGATTTAGTTAATCGTTATGAAACGAATAACTGTATGTAGAAGAGAGTGCCTGCGTCTGGCTATGCTCTCGGAGTGTAACTCCCATGATTTAGTTAATCGTTATGAAACAAATAACTGTATGTAGAAGAGAGTGCCTGCGTCTGGCTATGCTCTCGGAGTGTAACTCCCATGATTTAGTTAATCGTTATGAAACGAATAACTGTATGTAGAAGAGAGTGCCTGCGTCTGGCTATGCTCTCGGAGTGTAACTCCCATGATTTAGTTAATCGTTATGAAACGAATAACTGTATGTAGAAGAGAGTGCCTGCGTCTGGCTATGCTCTCGGAGTGTAACTCCCATGATTTAGTTAATCGTTATGAAACGAATAACTGTATGTAGAAGAGAGTGCCTGCGTCTGGCTATGCTCTCGGAGTGTAACTCCCATGATTTAGTTAATCGTTATGAAACGAATAACTGTATGTAGAAGAGAGTGCCTGCGTCTGGCTATGCTCTCGGAGTGTAACTCCCATGATTTAGTTAATCGTTATGAAACGAATAACTGTATGTAGAAGAGAGTGCCTGCGTCTGGCTATGTATGCTCTCGGAGTGTAACTCCCATGATTTAGTTAATCATTATGAAACGAATAACTGTATGTAGAAGAGAGTGCCTGCGTCTGGCTATGTATGCTCTCGGAGTGTAACTCCCATGATTTAGTTAATCGTTATGAAACGAATAACTGTATGTAGAAGAGAGTGCCTGCGTCTGGCTATGCTCTCGGAGTGTAACTCCCATGATTTAGTTAATCGTTATGAAACGAATAACTGTATGTAGAAGAGAGTGCCTGCGTCTGGCTATGTATGCTCTCGGAGTGTAACTCCCATGATTTAGTTAATCATTATGAAACGAATAACTGTATTTAGTAGAGAGTGCCTGCGTCTGGCTCTGCTCTCGGGGTGTAACTCCCATGATTTAGTTAATCGTTATGAAACGAATAACTGTATGTAGAAGAGAGTGCCTGCGTCTGGCTATGCTCTCGGAGTGTAACTCCCATGATTTAGTTAATCGTTATGAAACGAATAACTGTATGTAGAAGAGAGTGCCTGCGTCTGGCTATGCTCTCGGAGTGTAACTCCCATGATTTAGTTAATCGTTATGAAACGAATAACTGTATGTAGAAGAGAGTGCCTGCGTCTGGCTATGCTCTCGGAGTGTAACTCCCATGATTTAGTTAATCGTTATGAAACGAATAACTGTATGTAGAAGAGAGTGCCTGCGTCTGGCTATGCTCTCGGAGTGTAACTCCCATGATTTAGTTAATCGTTATGAAACGAATAACTGTATGTAGAAGAGAGTGCCTGCGTCTGGCTATGTATGCTCTCGGAGTGTAACTCCCATGATTTAGTTAATCATTATGAAACGAATAACTGTATGTAGAAGAGAGTGCCTGCGTCTGGCTATGTATGCTCTCGGAGTGTAACTCCCATGATTTAGTTAATCGTTATGAAACGAATAACTGTATGTAGAAGAGAGTGCCTGCGTCTGGCTATGCTCTCGGAGTGTAACTCCCATGATTTAGTTAATCGTTATGAAACGAATAACTGTATGTAGAAGAGAGTGCCTGCGTCTGGCTATGCGCTCGGAGTGTAACTCCCATGATTTAGTTAATCGTTATGAAACGAATAACTATATGTAGAAGAGAGTGCCTGCGTCTGGCTATGCTCTCGGAGTGTAACTCCCATAATTTAGTTAATCGTTATGAAACGAATAACTGTATGTAGAAGAGAGTGCCTGCGTCTGGCTATGCTCTCGGAGTGTAACTCCCATGATTTAGTTAATCGTTATGAAACGAATAACTGTATGTAGAAGAGAGTGCCTGCGTCTGGCTATGCTCTCGGAGTGTAACTCCCATGATTTAGTTAATCGTTATGAAACGAATAACTGTATGTAGAAGAGAGTGCCTGCGTCTGGCTATGCTCTCGGAGTGTAACTCCCATGATTTAGTTAATCGTTATGAAACGAATAACTGTATGTAGAAGAGAGTGCCTGCGTCTGGCTATGCTCTCGGAGTGTAACTCCCATGATTTAGTTAATCGTTATGAAACGAATAACTGTATGTAGAAGAGAGTGCCTACGTCTGGCTATGTATGCTCTCGGAGTGTAACTCCCATGATTTAGTTAATCGTTATGAAACGAATAACTGTATGTTGAAGAGAGTGCCTGCGTCTGGCTATGCTCTCGGAGTGTAACTCCCATGATTTAGTTAATCGTTATGAAACGAATAACTGTATGTTGAAGAGAGTGCCTGCGTCTGGCTATGCTCTCGGAGTGTAACTCCCATGATTTAGTTAATCGTTATGAAACGAATAACTGTATGTAGAAGAGAGTGCCTGCGTCTGGCTATGTATGCTCTCGGAGTGTAACTCCCATGATTTAGTTAATCGTTATGAAACGAATAACTGTATGTTGAAGAGAGTGCCTGCGTCTGGCTATGCTCTCGGAGTGTAACTCCCATGATTTAGTTAATCGTTATGAAACGAATAACTGTATGGAGAAGAGAGTGCCTACGTCTGGCTATGTATGCTCTCGGAGTGTAACTCCCATGATTTAGTTAATCGTTATGAAACGAATAACTGTATGTTGAAGAGAGTGCCTACGTCTGGCTATGCTCTCGGAGTGTAACTCCCATGATTTAGTTAATCGTTATGAAACGAATAACTGTATGTTGAAGAGAGTGCCTGCGTCTGGCTATGCTCTCGGAGTGTAACTCCCATGATTTAGTTAATCGTTATGAAACGAATAACTGTATGTAGAAGAGAGTGCCTGCGTCTGGCTATGCTCTCGGAGTGTAACTCCCATGATTTAGTTAATCGTTATGAAACGAATAACTGTATGTAGACGAGAGTGCCTGCGTCTGGCTATGTATGCTCTCGGAGTGTAACTCCCATGATTTAGTTAATCATTATGAAACGAATAACTGTATGTAGAAGAGAGTGCCTGCATCTGGCTATTAATGCTCTCGGAGTGTAACTCCCATGATTTAGTTAATCGTTATGAAACGAATAACTGTATGTAGAAGAGAGTGCCTGCGTCTGGCTATGCTCTCGGAGTGTAACTCCCATGATTTAGTTAATCGTTATGAAACGAATAACTGTATGTAGAAGAGAGTGCCTGCGTCTGGCTATGTATGCTCTCGGAGTGTAACTCCCATGATTTAGTTAATCATTATGAAACGAATAACTGTATGTAGAAGAGAGTGCCTGCGTCTGGCTCTGCTCTCGGGGTGTAACTCCCATCATTTAGTTCGCTATGATCGAATGTAGAAGAGAGTGCCTGCGTCTGGCTCTGCTCTCGGGGTGTAACTCCCATGATTTAATTCGCTATGATCGAATGTAGAAGAGAGTGCCTGCGTCTGGCTCTGCTCTCGGGGTGTAACTCCCATGATTTAGTTAATCGTTATGAAACGAATAACTGTATGTAGAAGAGAGTGCCTGCGTCTGGCTATGCTCTCGGAGTGTAACTCCCATGATTTAGTTAATCGTTATGAAACGAATAACTGTATGTAGAAGAGAGTGCCTGCGTCTGCCTATGCTCTCGGAGTGTAACTCCCATGATTTAGTTAATCGTTATGAAACGAATAACTGTATGTAGAAGAGAGTGCCTGCGTCTGGCTATGCGCTCGGAGTGTAACTCCCATGATTTAGTTAATCGTTATGAAACGAATAACTATATGTAGAAGAGAGTGCCTGCGTCTGGCTATGCTCTCGGAGTGTAACTCCCATAATTTAGTTAATCGTTATGAAACGAATAACTGTATGTAGAAGAGAGTGCCTGCGTCTGGCTATGCTCTCGGAGTGTAACTCCCATGATTTAGTTAATCGTTATGAAACGAATAACTGTATGTAGAAGAGAGTGCCTGCGTCTGGCTATGCTCTCGGAGTGTAACTCCCATGATTTAGTTAATCGTTATGAAACGAATAACTGTATGTAGAAGAGAGTGCCTGCGTCTGGCTATGCTCTCGGAGTGTAACTCCCATGATTTAGTTAATCGTTATGAAACGAATAACTGTATGTAGAAGAGAGTGCCTGCGTCTGGCTATGCTCTCGGAGTGTAACTCCCATGATTTAGTTAATCGTTATGAAACGAATAACTGTATGTAGAAGAGAGTGCCTGCGTCTGGCTATGTATGCTCTCGGAGTGTAACTCCCATGATTTAGTTAATCATTATGAAACGAATAACTGTATGTAGAAGAGAGTGCCTGCGTCTGGCTATGTATGCTCTCGGAGTGTAACTCCCATGATTTAGTTAATCGTTATGAAACGAATAACTGTATGTAGAAGAGAGTGCCTGCGTCTGGCTATGCTCTCGGAGTGTAACTCCCATGATTTAGTTAATCGTTATGAAACGAATAACTGTATGTAGAAGAGAGTGCCTGCGTCTGGCTATGTATGCTCTCGGAGTGTAACTCCCATGATTTAGTTAATCATTATGAAACGAATAACTGTATGTAGAAGAGAGTGCCTGCGTCTGGCTCTGCTCTCGGGGTGTAACTCCCATCATTTAGTTCGCTATGATCGAATGTAGAAGAGAGTGCCTGCGTCTGGCTCTGCTCTCGGGGTGTAACTCCCATGATTTAATTCGCTATGATCGAATGTAGAAGAGAGTGCCTGCGTCTGGCTCTGCTCTCGGGGTGTAACTCCCATGATTTAGTTAATCGTTATGAAACGAATAACTGTATGTAGAAGAGAGTGCCTACGTCTGGCTATGCTCTCGGAGTGTAACTCCCATGATTTAGTTAATCGTTATGAAACGAATAACTGTATGTAGAAGAGAGTGCCTACGTCTGGCTATGCTCTCGGAGTGTAACTCCCATGATTTAGTTAATCGTTATGAAACGAATAACTGTATGTAGAAGAGAGTGCTTACGTCTGGCTCTGCTCTCGGGGTGTAACTCCCATGATTTAGTTCGCTATGATCGAATGTAGAAGAGAGTGCCTGCGTCTGGCTCTGCTCTTGGGGTGTAACTCCCATGATTTAGTTCGCTATGATCGAATGTAGAAGAGAGTGCCTGCGTCTGGCTCTGCTCTCGGGGTGTAACTCCCATGATTTAGTTCGCTATGATCGAATGTAGAAGAGAGTGCCTGCGTCTGGCTCTGCTCTCGGGGTGTAACTCCGACGATTTGGGAAATCGTACATAGGGATCATCACGCTTATAATTCTAAGATAGCCTGAGTGAGCAAAATGCACAGCTTTGGCTCGTACAAATACATAGCTTCAATCCGATTTCGGCCGTTCGGCTTGGTGCAGCATAATTTTCAGCGCTTTGCTGGCTCGCAAACCGTACCGGCCGATACACCAGCCGCGCTCAATCGCGCTACTATCAAAAAGTCTGATGTTAATTCGGAAATTTCATCACCAAAGCTTATTCATATTTTATCTGAAAGGAAAGCAGAGCTGGAGATGTGCCTCCTCAGCGTTCCAGTGAAATCCAAGCATGTGTTTATGTTTGCGGGTTTATTGTGAAAAAGATGGCACCGAATTGTTATATTATAAAAGATCGCAGTCACACCGAACTGAAATTAACTGATGATTGGGACAAAGATTGGCTAAAGGAATGTAAAGAACATTCCGTAGTCAATATTGAAACAATTATTAAAAGCACAATTGCTATCAGTTTGAAAAGATTTTCTAAAATAAAAAATCATGAAAGAGAAAAATTAAATTACAAATAGAATTAATTTATTTTTTATGTTATAGCAGGCAAACGTGCAAGAGGCTCACCTGATGTGAAGCGATACCGCCGCCCATGGACACTCACATTGCCAGAAGGCTCGCAAGTGCGTTGCCGGCCTTTCAAGAATTGGTACGCTCTTTTCTTGAAGGACCCTAAGTCGAATTGGTTCGGAAATACTTCAGTGGGCAGCTGGTTCCACATAGTGGTGGTGCGCGGCAAAAACTGCCTCAGGAAACGCTCAGTTGTGGAACGGCGGACATCGAGGTGATACGGATGGAATTTTATTAGACCGAACAACTCTTCTGAACACTCCCCATGGTAAATCCAGAGGGATCCAACATCTCTACGCAACGCCAAGGGATCGAGCCGCACGGAAAGTGATTGGTCGTCGACGATTAACTATTATTCTTTGCATTAACTTGTCATTCAATAAGGATAATAATTTTACCACAATAAATATTTTATATGCAGCGGTCGAAGTCTGTGGTAAACCTTTTACAAATAACGTAGATTTTCTCATTAATCCTAAAGTTGACTTATTTTATATCTTTCAAAATTATTCTGCCGCCACGCCCCGTGCTTTATATAATAAGTACTTGTTAATAAGCCTATACAATGACACTTTTTTTATTAATTATTGTGGTTTAATAAATGTTACCCATGTACACTTGTTTTATTTCCCTACATGAAATTATTCATAAAAATTCTTTACTTGCACACGATTTTAAATACTCGCGCCATGCCGAGTACCGGTGGCATCAACTGAAGCGTTGGTGTAAGCATTTTTTTACTATGAAGTTGTTTTTTTTATATATGCCAAATGGGTACTTCGCCAGTGTCGTGTGGATGGAGAAGACAGGAAGGAGATTGATCGGTAAAAATAATAATGGAGTTAATTTTGAATATGCACCTAAAAAAATTGTTAAAATTCGATTGTTAGTTTTAAGACAGCACAGATAATGAGTAACAATATTATTAAATACTATTTCCTATTTATGAATAATTTATCTACTACACTTTAGTTTTATTGCTTTTTATATATTTACATAAAAATTTACAATATGGACTAAACACAAACATGTGAAGTTGTTGTTCTTCGATAGAAGTAATAGTGTTCTGTGCCTTTAACTCACCGTCATGATTCGACTTTCGAGCAATGTATCAATTTGAATTCTGAAAACATCTACGTTTTCTGCCAGTGTCAATGTCATTTCATTTCAAATGCGTACTATTGGCAAATAATAAAGGCGAGTATAATTAACAGAATCTCTTAAATCATGTTGCTTCGTTTTAATCACATCATAACATTTATTATTTATACTTTTTCACTAGATGACTGATTACTACAATTAATTATGTAATAGGTTTTAAATTACTGATTTTTTAACAGTTTGGTATTAAGGAAACTGATAAACAGAGAGTTAAATTATTGTTAAAAGCTGTCATTTTCTTGCATATTTAAATGGATTTGCCAACGAATTAAGATGTCCTACATCTCGATTCGGAGGAGAAAGGAGAGGAGTGTAATAACTACATAATACAGAATATATTACCTACCAAGGAGATCTTGAGTAAACAAACAAAACTTAATTGTATTTTATAAAGTCGCGGCGAGATGTTACCACTGAGTTCCCACCCCAAATACAAAAGCTCATTTCTGCTCACATCAAATAGTGACAAGCAACGATCGCTAAGACACGCAATTTAGGAGCGCGTGATTGGAAACGTTTGCTCAATGAATCAGAATATTTTATTCGTATACAATAACCTTACGCACAACTAACAAAATTGTGTGGCCAATGTATTACATTATCAATAAGTGTATCTATATAGTTATAATTACATTAACCTATGACGTTGACGTTGCAGTACGTCTACAATGTGTGGTTGTGCAGGTGTGGACTCCAGCCCTGAAGGCATGCTGGCGGTTATAGTGGAAAGGCTGCATTGTCCATGAGACATTGCAATGGTCTGCATGTGGCTTTTTTTAATTTTGATAAACGCATTATAATTATTATATGTCTCGACAATGGTCTATCCGATCAACCAAAACATAAACTTTAGTGTTGTACATGAAGACGCACTTTGTTTGTTAATATTGACAGAGGAAACAAAATGTAAGAAAAAACGATCAAGGGCTGATCTAATAACTTTGGAAATGGACAAAAATGCATGAAATGGTGAAATTAGGTCGACTTTCGACATCAAAAGACAATTTAAATGTCCCGGGAGAAATGACATTTTATAATATAAACAGACAGAAAAAAATAAAATATTTATCGTAAATGTAAATTTTGCCATATTAGTCTTAAGTAAATAGTTTTTGATCACTTTGCCGTGGTGGTTAATGGCGTGGTATGGCGTATAATGGGGGTCCTAGGTTCTTATTCCAACTATTCTTTTCTCATTTCCCCAAAGAAAATCAACCATGTTTCGTGTCCTTATAAACATGAAAGTGGTCAGAAATCTTGCTTAACGCCCTACCCATATCAAGACCGAAGACCTAATAAATAATTGCGAAGAAAGATAAAAATCATTGCCGGCGCAGCTCGCTGAAGATAATTCTGAGTCAAGGCATTTGATACGGAAATTATAGTTCATGAACTTTGAACTTTACTGTGGAACTTAAGCATGCTGCCATGATTGTTTATTAATAACAGCACAAAATTATTATAATTAAAATACATCACACGATCTGCGAGCGTATGCTTTTGATTTACGTGAGACATGGAGTCAAATAAAGTGCGCGCCATAAACGCACAGAATAAATAATCGTACTTAAAAGCCTCAAGCCGAGTTTACCGCGCCTTTCTGATTTTTTTATTTCAATTTTCGCATGAAAACTTGACAAATGTTGTGTGCAATTCATTTAGTTGATTGCATTTAATATTAACAAGGTTTCGCGGATTTTGGCCTGTTGCGTGTCCCTGAATAAAAGATGCTTCATCGCCGCTGAATAATGCCTCCATTGTCTTCGTGGGATTAGGACGAACGGATGAACTTGTATGTTTTATAAAATTACAATAATTTTCTCTGCCTGTTTCGGACTTTGACAAAACAAGACGTTTGCAACAACGCCGTTCCAGAACTGAGCGTTTATTAAGACAATTTGCCGCGCACCACCACAATGTGGAAACAGCTGCCAAAAAGCTGCTGAAAAGAGCGTACCAATTCTTAAAAGATTGGAAACGCACTTGCGAGACTTCTGGCAATGTGAGTGGCCATGATGTACCATTTAACATCAGATGAGCCTCTTGCCCGTTAATCCCTTGTTTGCAAAAAATGGCTTACTCGAATCACCTAAGAATCACCACAGATTATTTCAGACATCTACAATGGCAGTATCGTCATCATCGAATCTCAAGTTTATATTTGGTTGCCTAAACTATTTCCTGACTTCTTAAGAATAAGAATCCTAAAATAATCTAGAGGCGTTGCAACCCTTGATCGGAGACATACATATAGAGAGCAAAATATCCGTCGGTGAGCAGTCAGGGCTGAAACTAACCTCATGGGCCGTACGCTTCATGACAAAGCTCGGTATCGAGGCATCTAGACGTTTAGGAAACTCACCGTTTTAGATGCAGACTTATTGTTTTGTAAATACATTAATTGGCGGTTTGTTTAATAAATAAATAAGCTCCGTGTTACATCGCGTCATGAAACATCAAAGATCTTTCAGTCAAGTTTAATTTAAATTTTTATCCACAGTTTAAGTTAAATTAAGTTATATCTAACGGTGTAATTTTTTTTAAATCAATCGACTAGTTTTTGAGTAATCGATGTAAATGTTCCAACATTATAAACGCTCATATCTCAGTCAAATGTTAACCAATCTTTCAATATTGATATAGTTTTAGATTCGCCTTCTAAAAAAATTACATATACTACTTTTATGCATAATGAAATTTACAACAAAGTTAGATTTTCCACAGCCACTAGGTCCGTAGCAGGAAAGGGATGAATAAAATGAATCATTATTTTTTGACTTCTTCAGGGAAAGGGATAAAATTAAGTTGGTATTTTAGAAACAATTTATTTATATGATATATATAAAAAATGTAAGTGTTATATCACAATATTAATGTACACGTTTATACATTATACATGTACAAAAGAAATTAAATTTACATAAAAATTTACAATTTGTTATATTTACAATAATGATTAACTTAATTACATACTATTGATTTGGTAATGACCTATAGGTAATGTATCGATTTTGTTTCGTAAAATGTACCGCTTAGTGTCATTAAAAGATAAACACACCTTATTTATTTCATGTGTAAAAATTGTATGTTTTAATGATCTAAACCGATACATTTTACAATGCTGTACGTTTTTATTACACAAACACGACTTATAATTATCCAACGTTAATTTTTTAGTGACACATTTGTTAACACCCTTCGCCTTAGTAATAATTTTATCATCTACCTGTAATGCATACATTTTTGATCGCAAACCCACAAATTCTGTAAAGATATTACCACAATTTTCATCTTTAAAATAACCTAATTTTTTCTTATTTACTTGAGGAAAATTAAAAACATTGTTTGGATCATAATCTGATGTATCGAAATGTGTACAAATGTCTGGCTTTATATCATTATAAAAGTTACTAGTAAATATTTGATAAATGAGACTGTCAGTATCTGTATACAGTAGTTTCAGATTTGAAGTAAATTTCTCTTTCATGTAACTATAGTAGAAATCATACATCAGCGTTTTAGATATATCTAATATACAAAATCCGAGATAAATATGGGGATATATTCAATCAAGATAAATTCCTCATTAACGGGGTCGAATTATCTATAAAATTAGTTAGATCGAGAGAAACATTTAACCTCATGTCACAGAATGCAGATAATAAGTACAAAGTATGTATAACAGATGCAACTTTAATAATACGCAGAGCAAAAATTAATCCATCAATACTAATAGCTCATCAAAAGGTTCTTGCCACTACTACGGCTAAATATCCTATAACAAGAGGTGAAGTGAAAGTCCTGACCATACCATCTGGTGTGCAGGGTAAAACACTGGACAATATATTTTTAGGACAGGTTCCTAAGAGATGTATTATAGGTTTTGTGAATAATACAGCATTCAACGGTAGTTATGGTGAAAATCCTTTCAACTTTGAAAATTTTGGTATTTGCTCATTTAGCCTATATATAGATGGTCAACAGATACCTTCAAAAGCGTTACAACCATCATTTCCAAACTATGTATTTACTAGCGCATACCACACCCTGTACTCAGGCACCGGTATACATTTTCTTAACGAAGGTAATGGAATATCGAAGGAGCAATATTCAAATGGGTACTGTTTACTAGCTTTTGATTTAACACCTGACTTGTCGGCTAACTCTAATGTGCATTGGAATCTTGTACGCCATGGTAGTGTAAGAATGGAAGTAAGATTCGAGAGCGCATTGCCTGAAACAATTAACTGTGTAGTTTACGCAGAGTTTTCAAATATTATAGAAATAGATAAGAACAGAAATGTATGTGTGGATTATAGTAGTTAAGCAATCACTTATGTAATTATTATGATATTAAGAATAATAAAATATAATGTAATCGAATATGACATGGTTTTTATTTACCTTCATTACTTTTTTTTACAAAGAGACTCATTACATATGTTGAGATCATATTATGTGTGTTTAAATACATTGGTACAAATATGAATTGATAGTAATAAATGTAGTCAGTAAAAGAGTGAAAGAGTAGGGGAGTAAACGCATATTAAAGTATGAACACACTAGAAGTGCAAATGAGTCTTCGTAGAATACATCCCAGCCTCCAGAGCAACGTATATCCTTCAAATCGATTGCCGATGTATGCTCAGGTGCCAGCACTTATCATATGCAATCTTGACCCTGATTCACAGCCGGGGTCTCATTGGGTGGCTATTCATATAAACGTTGAAAGAGTTGGGGAATACTTTGATTCGTTTGGACGTAAACCTATTGAAGCAATAGAAGGATTTTTAAGAAGGAATTGTTGCATGTGGAGATACAATAGCCTTACGGTTCAGGATTAGCTATCGGCGGTGTGCAGAGAGTACTGTTTGGTATACATATATTACAAGTTCAGGGGGATGAGATTAGAAGACTTCCTTAGAAATTTTACGTGTGACTCAGAGATCAATGATACTGTTGAATGCCAACCTCCACGACACCTCAGAGACTCGAGCATGCACGGGATAATACGTTTATGTGTTCGTTTGAAAACACCCGTGCAGTAACCAAAGTTCCTCGGCGCGGCTTTGTATACCGGTGGGGATTGACTTCGTACGTACCGCTATTGTTGCCAATCCCTACGACACCTCAGGCACTCGGGCCTGCATGGGATATTACGTTTAAGTCGTCGTTACGTTTATGTCGTTTGAATACGCCCGTGCAGTAACCAAAGTTCCTCGGCGCGGTTTTGTATACCGGTGGGGATTGACTTCGTACGTTTTGTCAAGACGGTTTGACGTAGTGCTGGCACCGCCTTAACCCACGCACCCCTGCTAGTGCGTAATTGTTTGACGTTGTCTTGAAATGAAACTGCGCCTTCTTGCTTGTTTGCTCTTTGTTGATCTTGTTTCTTGCTTCGCCGATTATTCGTGGGTCCCAGTTCGTAGTCAGAGGAAAGAGGAAAGAGAATTTTGCGTAGATCTCGCCGAGCTTAAGTACTCGAACAGTATACCGCGACGAGAGCTATGCGACCCTTTTGTTCGGCGAAGCATTTATTCGTTTATTTATTAACCATTTTTCATTCTTAAATTATTTACATATTTTAATTAACTTATAACTCATACTTAATTTTTACTTATGAGCTATCAACAATATTCTCATCAAACATAACTCATAGTTAATTTCTACTTATGAGCTGCCAAAAATATTCTTATTTATCTTATAATTATAGAGTCGCTAAAACTAACGTATAATCTATCTCTATTTATATTTACGAGTCGCCAACATTCTCCCCCTCGTGCGTAGCACCGTCGTTCCTGCACGGCAACTTCGCAGGCACCAAGATCACTATCCTCGACGATGGTCTTCGTAGCACTCCACCTTTGGTTGTGACGTCCACGATCCTGGTTCTTCCGTCGGGCCCGGGGTACGTAATTTGGATAATGCCCCTCGGCCACGTGCATCGTGGTAGCGTGCGGTCCACGATAAGAACCACGTCGCCTGGTTGTAGCTGCTCACCTTCCCGTCGTCCTGTCATTTTCCTGGGCAGTAGCGTGGGCAAGTACTCTCGCAGCCATCTCCTCCAAAAGTGATCAGAGAGTCGTTGGACGGTCTTCCAATCTTCTCTGCCCACTAGCTTCACATCAGGAAAATGCCCTACGCGCGCAGCTCCACTGGATCGTTCAATGAGGAAGTGATTTGGGGTTAGCGCCTCCTCTTCTAAATTGTCAGCGAGGTTAGTTATAGGAATAAATTTCCACTTTATGCCAACCTTCTCCGCTTCCGTGACGATTTCCTCTCTTTTAAGCCCTTCAATGGCGGTTTGGAGTTATTTATTAGCCTTAACGAAATTAGTTCCATTATCGGAATAAATTACTTTTGGCATTCCTCTTCGTGAGGCGAATCTCCTTAACGCCATTATTGTAGAGTCCGTCGTCAGGCTGGGCGCTATTTCGATGTGTACTGCCCTCGTGGTCAGGCAGGTAAACAAGGCTCCCCATCTCTTCTCTCTTCGTCTGCCAATCGCCACGAGCATTGGACCGAAGTAGTCTACACCTGTTCACGTGAAGGGGGGCTCACCATGTCGGAGTCTTTCTTGAGGTAAGTCGCCCGCCGGATATTCCGCTGGTTTACCTTTTTTTAGCTTACAATGTTGGCAGTTTTGCTATATACTGCGCAGTACTGATCTCAAACCCAACATCCAGTATTTTTGGCGGATTTCGTTCATTACCGTGGCTTGATTACCATGGTTGAACTTTTCATGATAGTGTTTGATAATCAATCGCCTGATAGCGCTCCTGCCATCCAGTACTATGGGCGTTAAATAGTTGTTGTCAACGCCCGCTACGTTCCTTACTCTGCCTTGAAGTCTTATGAATTGGTCTTTCATAGTGACATCTAGCCTGTTCAATTGGCTTCTATTATCTGTCTTGCGCCCTTGTTTAAGGTTTTTGATATCTTGGTCGAAACTGCGTTTCTGACACTGGGCGATTAGAACCTCCTCCGCTCTCAGTAGATGCGTTTCATCTAATGGAAGGAAGTGTCATTTTTGCAGTTTTATTGCAGCGTTCGTGGTTCGACGGCCTCTTTTCTTTAGACAGATTGATGAATTGTAGTACCCTGGCAGTGGATCTCCACAATTTCGTCCACGATGAACAGTTTTCAGGAACCGGTGTTACTTCGCTGTGGTGAATTGTATTGACCTGTTCCGTCGTTCTGTCTTCCTCGCATTTTTCCTTTTTAAAGCTTCGTGGAGCTGGCCATTCTGTTTCGCCTTTCGACAGGAAATCTGGACCCTTGAACCATCGATGTTCCGCATTAAACTCTTCGGGTGGACTTCTGGTTGCATCGTCGGCAGGATTCTCCGCTGTTGGCACCCACCTCCAGTCCTGTGCATTCGTCAGATCCTCTATCTCCGCAATTCGATGCGCTACGAAGGTCTTAAATGTTCTGGGATCTGCCTTTATCCAGGACAGGACCACACTTGAATCCGACCAAAAGGTTTTCTTTGTAACTTGTAGTTCGAGCTCTCTTGCCACTGAATCTGCTAGTCTACTACCTAACAGAGCTGCCTGTAGTTCAAGTCTCGGCATAGAGACTGGTTTTAAAGGCGTTACTCGCGACTTGGCTGCGACGAGGTTTATTAAGTATTTTCCTTTATCTCCGGTTCGCCAGTATACTGCGGCTGCATACGCTGTCTCGCTCGCGTCAGTGAAAGTATGCAGCTCCCCCTCAGTGCAGAATAGTGACATGCATTGCGGCAGCCGGATGTCTTGTATTCTACTGATATGCTCTAGGTAGCTTTTCCAAGCCTCGGTATCATCTTCAGTTATTTGGTCATCCCATCCAACACCACTGCGCCATATCTTTTGGATGAGCTTCTTCCCTTGGATGAGAATGGGTGACAGCAGTCCGAGTGGGTCGAAGGTAGACATCACAGCTCCCGTGACTTCTCGTTTTGTTGGAGTCTGCATGCCTCGTGCCACCTCGTCAGGGATTCTTCTAAACTGGCTTCTAAATCCAAGACAATCCTCTGACGTCAGCCATCTCAGTCCCAGGGTCTTTTCTTCGTTTTCCCCTAGGTGCACTTCCTGTTTGCCGCCGGCATCTACGATTTATTTTTTATTCGACGCCCATCCTCGTAGCTCGAAGTGCGCCTTCTTTTGAATGAAGTCAACTTGCTGCATTACTCGTTTGCAATCGTCAATACTATGGAAACTTTCCAAATAGTCATCCATATAGTGATATAGTGATATAGTGATAGCAAATAGTGATTCCGCTCTATTGCTTGCGCCGCTTCCGGATATTTATGTATGAAGGCCTTTGCATTCTTGTTTTTTATATAAATCGCGGTGCAAGGCGACGACGCAGCTCCAAAAATCACCGATGACATTCTATATTCCTTCACTGGCGCTTCCTTGTATTTCCGCCATAGGAACCTGAGACTGTCTCTATCTTCTGCAGATATTTTCACCTGCAGAAACATTTCTTTTATATCGGCCGCTACCGCTACGGGACCTTGACGGAAGCGAAGTAGCACTCCAAATATTGACTGCAGTAAGTCCGGACCGGTCAGCAGAACGTCGTTGAGGCTGACTCCATTGTATTTAGCCGCGGCGTCGAAGACAATTCTCAGCTTCTTTTTAAGGGGGTGAACCACTGGAAAATGAGGCAGGTACCACTTTTTGTTGGATGTGCAGTCATCTGGTGCTTCTTCAGCGTAGTTACTTTTCAACAGATTCTCTATCTGCGCGCTATATTCATTTTTTAATTTAGCGTCCTTACGCAGTTTTTTTTCTATTCCTTGAAATCTGTTGAAAGCTGCTGCGTAATTGTTTGGAAGTTGTATGTCGTCCGTTTTCCACAATAGTCCGACCTCGTATCTGCCATCTTCCAATTGTCGACTGGTTCTATCCAATATTTCAAGCGCTCGCTGTTCTATATCCGTTGAAGGCCTCTTCGGCTGAACCCCCAAGGACTCAATACTAAAATGTTCCCTCACCAGCTGATCTGTTTTATCGACGACGCTTGCGTGTGCACATGTGTTCACATAATTGATCGGTGACACGCCGCTGCTGTCGGAACCGTGAAGAACCCATCCTAACTTTGTTCGTGACGCCACCGGCTGCCCTGGCTTCCCACGTCGTATTTGTAACGAGACAATGTATTCCCAATTGTCTTGGCCAATGAGCAGCTTCGGCGCCTCAGCTTCATAGCACACCTCTTGTAGTAAACCCCGCAAGTGATGATACTTCTTTAGCCGGGATTTATCTATGAGTTGTGGGGTTAATTTGAGCTCCTTGATAGTTCTTGCCCGTTTGAGTATGCACTTCTCGCTTTGCTTGATCCCTTTCACTTCGATATCTAAAATCATGGAGTTATGGTTTTGCATTTGCCCTCCGCCGATAGTTTCTATGTTAAGGATTTCGCGAGGGCCTTGGATGCCGATGCTCGAAGCCACGTTTTCGTCAAGCAGTGTAACCGTTGAGCCTTCATCTAGCAGCGCCAGTACTTGTTTGCTCCCAGCCGGTCAATATATCTCCACCTTAAGCATCTTTAGAATAGCTTTCGGTGTGCTTATTGTGTTGACCGTCGCTGTCTCGGGCGCTACCTCATCGTGACATCGTTCGCTTTCCGACGTCACGTGTAATAGGCTATGGTGCCATCTTCGACAAATCTTGCACGGTGGTCTTCGGCATGTTTCCTTTCGGTGCTTCCCAGTGAGGCACTTGAAGCAGACCTTAAGCCTCTTAACTGTTTCCCATCTCTCGTTGACTGCCGCCTTCAGGAATCTTTCACAGTCTTTGAGTTTATGGGTGCCTTCACAGTCTGGGCACTTGATTTCTTCTGGTGTACTCCTTTCAGCGACATTATAAGTAGCTTGCTTCACTGGCCTTCTTATCACTGCGCTCGGTCGTACACTTTTGTTGTCTTCGAGTACCGCGAATGCGCCGCATTTATCCGCTTCTGAATTGAGGAAGTTGCTTATTGTTTGGATATCAGAGAATGATTCCTCTTCCCTCGCAGCCGTGAAATCGTACCACCTGAATCTAAGTATTGGAGGCATCTTCTCTATTATAAGTTTCACGATTTCGGGTGAGTAGAGGTATTGCGGTCTCTTCAATCCCTTTATGGCGGCCACGCTATTGTTGATTTGGCTAGCGAATACGCATATGTCCCTCGGATTTTCCGTCGTTCTAGGAAGCGCCATTAATTTCTCCAGTTCAGCTAACACCAGCGCGTCCGGTCTACCAAATCTTCGGCGTAAAGCGTTAATTACTTCTTCTGGCATTGCCTCTGAGTACAAGAGGCTCTCTGCATGCTTTCTCTCGCCGTGCCTTTAATCGCTTTACGTAGCCGCGCCACATTCTGAATGCCAGTGAACATCGGAGAAGTGTCTTCGTATACGACCCGGATCGCCGTCCATTCGGAGCTGTCCCCTTCAAATATTGGCAGCTCTTGAATGTACTTGGTTGCGGTTGCGGCGCTACATGTGTCGTCATGGCTTCCTTTATTGCGTCAGCTATTGCTTGAATGTCGCTTTTTGTTTCTAATTCTTCTGGCCTTTGTGCCGATGTGCGTATCCAGTTTTTAACCTTTTCATTATGGTTATCACTGACATCTTCTATAACGGAGTCTTTCTCTTCCGTTGCTGCTTCTAACCGTATTCTGGCCAGGCGTGCTGCTGCCTGCGCTTCCCGGAGCTCGCAGCGAGCCAGCTCTTCTCTGGCCTCGGCTTGTCTTCTTGAGCTGGCTTTGGATACGGCTCTCGATGCGGCCCGCCGGGTGGAACCCGCTGGTGCCAGAGTCAATGCTTGATCTGGCTGGCTGGCTGCGCTCGTCGACGTGGACTGCTCTATCGTTATCTCTCCGCTTGTAATCCGAGTGGCTTCGGACGTAGTAGCGGAGGTAGCAGTTAACGTCGATTCCCCTCACTGCATCCCGTTATGTGACCTTGTGACTGGCATTTTCTTTTCGCAATATTCACTTCTTGATGACAATCGGTGCAGAATCCGGCTCGAAGGACCACTTGTTGAATGCCAACCTCCACGACGCCTCAGAGACTCAAGCCTGCACGGGATAATACGTTTATGTGTTCGTTTGAAAACACCCGTGCAGTAACCAAAGTTCCTCGGCGCGGCTTTGAATACCGGTGGGGATTGACTTCGTACGTACCGCTATTGTTGCCAATCCCTACGACACCTCAGGTACTCGGGCCTGCACGGGATATTACGTTTAAGTCGTCGTTACGTTTATGTCGTTTGAATACGCCCGTGCAGTAACCAAAGTTCCTCGGCGCGGTTTTGTATACCGGTGGGGATTGACTTCGTACGTTTTGTCAAGACGGTTTGACGTAGTGCTGGCACCGCCTTAACCCACGCACCCCTGCTTCACACTTCACTTCCGACCGTGTTGCGCGTAGCCATGACCGGCCATCAGCCGATTATTATCGCGTCGGTGTACCTCCCTCCCGCCAAGGACATACTAGAGAGCGATCTCAGAACCCTGTTTGCGATGGGCCCCTCGGTCTTATTAGTCGGGGATCTCAATAGCAAACACGGGGACTGGAATAGCTCAAAACAGAACCCTAATGGGTTAGCCCTCAATAGGCTTATAGACGTGCTCAATTTCAACGTCATTGCCCCCATACAACCGACTCGCCGTGGCATAACAGGCAACGGCCTTCTCTCAACGGACGTCATAGACGTAGCGGTTTTACGTAACGTGGCACTACAGCCGCGAAGCGTAGAGACGTTACACGAGTTAGACTCGGATCACTTCCCGGTTCACTTTGAATTCGGCCCTAACACTCGAGAGAAGAGGTTCAAGTCCATTGTCGACTGGCAGAAGTTAGACGAGGCCCTCAAGCCCGCCGACACCTCTGCCCTCCCAAATGTCCCCGACAATTTAGTCTCGTCCGCTCACGCGTTAGACGCGATCTCCTCGGTCACTAATCACATTCAGACCAAGGTCGCCGAGTCGTAGAACGCGGCGACTCGCGCCTTCGCCAGAGCCCCGACCGACGAAAACCGCAGAGCACTCCGCGCCTCGCAGCGCCGAGTCAAAGAGCGCATGCAGGAAATTAGAAACGAACGCTGGGACCGTCTTACCAGCGCATTGTCACCTTCGCACACGGCCTATTGGTCTCTCGCGCGTTCCCTTAAAACCGACACGGTGGCGTCCATGCCCCCTCTCAAGCGTCCAAATCTGCCTGACGCATTCGACGACGACGAAAAAGCCGAGTGCTTAGCCGTCAACCTAGTGGAGCAGTGCACTCTTCTTCGACATAGCGAAAGCTTTCGACAAGGTCTGGTACAACGGCTTGGTTTACAAGCTCTACCACCTTAATGTGCCACTAAGACTCGTGCGTATCGTACACGACTTCTTGTCCGACCGCTCAATGCGCTATCGCGTAGAAGGAACGCTATCGTCTCCTCGCCCCATCATGGCCGGAGTCCCTCAGGGCTCGGTCCTCTCGCCCCTTCTGTTCACGCTGTATACCGGCGACATCCCTAGGGCTCCCAATGTGGAGCTAGCCCTCTATGCCGATGACACCGCTCTCTATACCACCCACAAAGATAGAGGTGTCATTGTGGACAGACTCCAGACCGCTACCACGTCGTTAGGCGAATGGTTTCGGAAATGGGGCTTCCAAATAAATCCCGAGAAAAGCGTAGCACTTCTCTTTGCCAGGGGCAACCCCGGTGCTATCGCTAGGGATAAATTTCACCTCAAGACAGAGGTAACCCTATACGGGCAAGCCATCCCTTGGCAAAAGTCCGTCAAATATCTAGGAGTCACGCTCGATAGCGGCATGTCTTTCCGTAAGCACATAGCCGCCGTTCGCAAGAAGGCCTATTTTGTCCTCTCTCGCCTCCATTTCCTCCTAAATAAAAGGAGTCAAATGTCTCTCAGACACAAGGTGATCCTGTACAAGGCATGCATCCGACCGTGCATGACATACGCTAGCGTAGTCTTTGCGCATTGTGCCCCCTCCTATATTCACCGGCTACAGGTGCTTCAGTCGCGATTCATGAGAATCGCGACCGGTGCGCCCTTCTATGTGAGAAACGTCGATCTCCACCACGACCTGGAGCTCCCTACCATAGCCCAATGGATGAAGTTGGCGTCCACACGCCACTTTGACAAGGCTAAACACCATCCCAATCCGCTGGTGCGTAATAGCATCAACTATTACCCCTTCCCGACAAAAAAGGCTCGTAGGAGGCCTCGACACATACTAACGGATCCGGATGATCCAATTACCGTAGCAAACGATAAATTAAAAGCCGCCCGCGCGGCCAAAAATAATAAAAATAGCCAATCACAGATTAGGGTAAAAAACCGCCTTCACCGGAAGGCGAGGACCTTTACTTCGCACTTCGCTCACTCCAGTGAGCTTCCGTCCTGCCCTTCAGGCGATTGACCGCCCCGCGACGGCCCAAGCCGAGGTTCGAGTCTCACAGGAGACGCCCTTGCGCTAGTCGCGGGACAAAACGCCATTCTGGCCGAGCTACGCTCGCCAAAACAGCCCGAGCTGAGCTGTAAAGGCCCTTAAGGCCAACAGCGAGATTCCTTCTTCAAAAAAAAATAATAATAATAATTGTGCGTAATTGTTTGACGTTGTCTTGAAATGAAACTGCGCCTTGATCTTGTTTCTTGCTTCGCCGATTATTCGTGGGTCCCAGTTCGTAGTCAGAGGAAAGAGGAAAGAGAATTTTGCGTAGACCTCGCCGAGCTTAAGTACTCGAACAGTATACCGCGACGAGAGCTGCGCTTACAAACATCTGCGCCGGTATACCGCGACGAGAGCTATGCGACCCTTTTGTTCGGCGAAGCATTTTATTCGTTTATTTATTAACCATTTTTCATTCTTAAATTATTTACATATTTTAATTAATTTATAACTCATACTAAATTTTTACTTATGACCTATCAACAATATTCTCATCAAACATAACTCATAGTTAATTTCTACTTATGAGCTGCCAAAAATATTCTTATTTATCTTATAATTATAGAGTCGCTAAAATTAACGTATAATCTATCTCTATTTATATTTACGAGTCGCCAACAGATACGGTGCTAGTAAATTTGTATAGAAATATAATGGACATATAAATAAAAGAATAATACCTGGAATAAAAATATTTTATTTAAATATGTAACCCTTACATCTAATTTTATTATAGATAATGGTGTTAATGTAGGTTAGGTATGTTTATTGTTGTTTGCTTAGACCCGTAGATTAGGTTAGGTTAGACATAGTTTATTCTATTTTTCTTTTAGAGCCATAGATCGGGTTAGTGAATGTAGGAAAGTAGATAACGACGCATTCGTAGCTGATAAGGTGGTGATTAGTAAGTAATTAGCAAGGGTTTTGGGAAAGCTATCTCTGGAACGGTTAGAGCTATCACTTCAGGAGTGAGTGCATTCGACTCCACACGGCCTGTTTAGTGGGGGTAGAGTACAACCTTTTTTTTTAGGTTTGGCCAACCATGATTTTTACGTTTTTGGGGAACTTTGACGTGAGGCAGTCGCCGGGAATCCCTACTACTACCGTTCTTTGTGGTACACAAGTATATTAAGGAAGGAAATTATTTTCGTATTTTAGGTTTTCTCTATACATTTGTTATGCTATTAAAAAGTAGCTTACGGGTATAAAGTTCTGTTCCTTTATTAACGGAAGACTGTGCTATTGCGTAGGAAGCGTGGAACTGTGCTATGTTTTAGGATTTCTAAACCTTTTCCTATTATAACCTCTCGGCCCTGTCTTGTCGTATTAGTTATATCGATAAAAATCAAAGCTTCCCAACTGCAGGCCTTGATGCCTACCTAACAAATATGAAAGAAAAGAAGTCATATACTAGTACAATTTCTTGTTTAATTGTAGATATGATCTTGAATTGTCCGATTTCCTTTTAACGCTAAGAACATTTTACGTTATTTTTTATTTTTAACAGCTGTTAGATATTTTTATACATTATATATTTTTACAATACTTACCATTTGTATGAAGTTGAAATAAATTTAATAAGTATATAGGAAAGTTTATAATCTTTATTTATAAGAGGTTACTAGGGTAGTGAAGCGTTTATTTAGCTAGATATATAGGCTTTATGTGAACTAATATATAGTATTTTTCACGCCTTGGGTGTGAACTGAATGCCATAGTAATTTGGAAAAATATTATTTAGCCCATGTTCATCCGAGATAACGTAGGGTTCTAATTCTAATTGATCCTGTCAATCCATCCAGTTTCGGGGCCTATTCAAAAAGCAAACAATCAAATCTTGTTTTATAGTATTCGTATCTTTTTATAATTTTCACAATTTTTAGAGATTCTAAGGGTGAATTCATTTTTATAAAGTTTTTTTTATTTTTCAGAAATAATGGATTTTAATTTATTATTAATTTTAACCATTATTTTAAAATTTAGCTTAATTAAATCTATAATATTTTTATTATTTTAGAAGTCCTAAGTCAGTTTAATATTATAAAAAGGTTCTTACAGGACTTATTTCTTCTAATTTTTTTTTATAATAATAATTTTTAGAACTTCTTAAGTGAGTTGAATATTTTTATAAAGTTTTTTTTTTCTACAGAAATAATTGATTTTAATTTATTAATGTTTTTAACGATTCTTTTAAACTGACTTTAATTAAATGTATAATAATTTTATTATTTTTAGAAGTCCTAAGTCAGTTTAATATTATAATAAGGTTCTTACAGGACTTATTTTTTTAAATAATAATTTTACCATTTTAGAGCCTTTTAGGTGAGTTAAATAAATAAATATATATATATATATTTAATTTTATAAAGTTTATTTTTTTTACAGAATTAATTTATTATTAATTTTAACCATTATTGTATACTGACCTTAAGGTTCTTACCGGACTAATTTCTTTTAAAAAATTTTATAATAATAATTTTACCATTTTTAGAGCTTCTTGGGTGAGTTGAAAAATTTTATAAAGTTTATTTTTATTACAGAAATAATTAATTTTAATTTTTTTTATGAATTTTAACCATTACCTTAATTAAATCTATAATATTTTATTTTTAGAAGTTACAAGTCTCTTTAATATTATAACAAGGTTCTTACAGAAGTAATTTATTTATATCTTTTGTGTATAATAATAATTTAACCATTTTTAGAGGTTTTTAAGCGAGGTAAATATTTTTATAGTTTTTTTTTTAATATTAATTGTTATAATTTTTTTTACAAATTTTATAAAATCTTAGGATAATAAGCTACTTTAAACAGTAAGTAGTTTTCACCATTTTTAGAATTTCAAGGTCAGATTAATATCAAATTATGACTATGTTAGACGAAAATTACATTGAAACATAATACAGTATAGTTTCAAGTATATATATATATATATATATATATATGAATATAAATTAAGCTTTTTGATTTAAATAGAAAATATCTTTGTTAGAATCGATGCCAATCCTTTTAAGATTCAGATGGCGGGTGTAGTAATGTACAATGCTTTTCTTATGTGTAACGTTTGTTTCCAGTAGTATGACTAGACGCAAAAAGAATCAAGGGTTTTAGTCCTGAGTTACGAAATGGTTTTAAGGACAAGACATATAGGAGTCGAACCTCATGGTTATTTCATTGGTAAGACTAAAGCAGCTCGCTTCCCAATGCAGTAGGAGCAAGACTATGGGGCAGTCGTAAGTTAACCTTGCCACAAAAGCCGCAGTAGATCGAATAATTACGCAGGCGTTGCCTCACGGCACTACCATCACAGGACTACGCAGTCCCAGCATTTAGCCACAAAAGTAAGGCACGCGAACGACGATTGCATGAATAATGCAAGCCGTGAAAATACAGCAAACGGCTGATTCATTTTTTTTTTAAATATTACAATTACTTTATTAGACAAAAAAAACATTACACTTTGTACTTACATTTTAAAGGTTGTAAACATACAATATGCGACGAAACGTTGAGCTACAATATTCATTTTGGTTAACCTTACACATAATATATATATGAGCACTATCGTTTAAACTAGGCCTAGCCTGTATCTTAAACGCTAGTTCCTTCCAGTGTCAAAACAAAATTGGTTAAGTAGTTTGTCATTAGATATTTATTAATTTTATTGTTTATTAAACAAAATGAAGGTAGAATCTATTTAAGTTGTTGCAATGGGTTAGACTGTAGAAAGTGTGAACTTCCATTAAGATTTTTAAGTCTTGTGGATGAGAAATTGTTATTTCGGCAAGTATAGATGGAAACTAATATTTATTGTTAAGATTTTCTATTTAAATTAAATTTTAAACAATATAACAGATTGAAGTTAGAAGTTTTAAAATATGATCTTGGTCCCAGAATTCAATCCGGACAAAATTATGACAATTTGTCAAAGAATGTGAAAGAATTACGACTCTACGACATTATACGACATACGCATATCACGATTATTTTCATACACGCAAAATAGCATCGGTGTACGGTCTAAATTATTGTTTACGTATATCTCACGAAGAGGCTACAAATTTAAATCCGTGGCGAGACAACTAGCAGATCGTTAGTCAAAACGTAAAACATATTTCTTAAAATCGATTGGTCAAATGTAACGTTCCTTTGAAGAAAGATTCCGATCAAAGTTGATGTCTAGAACCTCGAAAGGAAAATGAAAATATTTTAAGTGTCTCAAAGATTTTTCTGGCTTTGAAAGTTAAGAGGAGTTATTTTCATTATTGGCAACCGTTAATAGAACTTGTTATTACACGTCCAATTAAAGATTAACATTAATAAGGAAATGGAATGAAAATATAGATACTTATTTGTAGCTGGGTTCTTCAAATAAGTTTAGCGATTGGTTTTAAAACATGTACAGAAATTAAGATAGAGCTAAGCGACAGGTTTTTACCCGTAATACGGCCTGAAAGAAGATCAAACTGGGAACGGTAAAACAAAAACCAAAAAAAAAATCCAGAACTGATGGCCTGGTAATTTGTGCACTGTCCTACTGTCTTAGGCTGTGCACTTTGCCCTCTACCGCGAATTAATAAGTGGACAATACTTCAGTCAAGGGTGTTGCATTACACTGGACCTTGCAAGAGGGTACTATTAGAAAGCTGATGCTATTTGTGGTTTTAAGTGAGCAAGGGTTGCAAAGGTGATGAATGGGAAATTAGTAAACGAAGTCTAATTTTACATACATATTGCTCCCAGCACTTAAAGTTGGCACTGCTGATAAACAAACTTGATTTACTTCAGATGAATTGGACTCTGCAGTATGTTAACATTCAGCAGAGCCTAGTCGTTCATGGCTTGTTTTTTGTGGGGGTCGTATTTGACTGTAATTCACTTTGGGTTTATTATATTACAAATGACAACAAAATTGCGTTTTGGCACAGCATATACCGGAATCGGAACGGAAAAAAGTCTCAATTTAAGTAACAAATCTAAAACTTTGATGTTATTTCATGTCGACAATTTAGCTTGCTTGTTAAGACTGTTATAATTTTTATATTAAAACTAGTATGTTTATAGTAAAATTACATATGACTTTTCTACATATATATATTCCCTGTGCATAATCAATACTTGACTTACACTAACAATAGTTTTCTTTTTATTATTTGTCTTAGTAGTGGATATGAAATACTTTTATTTGTGTCTGATGATAAAAATATCGTTCAACAGAATTGATAAGATATTGTAATGAAATTGAATGTAAGGAAATTATTGTATCAATTTGATCGGTTACCAATGAGTTTGTATTTGACAAATTATTTGATAAAGTAATGTCAAATTTACGTCATCTCCAGAAGTAATAGTATCCTAATAAAAGCGATGGCTGAATATAATAAGTAAGTTTTGAGTGAATTGAAATATGTTGTTGAAACATAATACTGAGAACAAGTAGGGTTGCAGTAGTAGTTGGTGTTATTCATATAATTAGGTATTTTGTGAGAAATGAAAGTGCTTCAAGTAATTGTTGTGCTTACGATAAGATTTTTTTTATGATTTTAATATATATTTTTGTTAAATTTATGTTTTGAACACGAGACTAGAATATCAATTTTACATGATAAAATCACTTTTGTATAAAGGATCATAAAGGGATCACAATAGATTTAGTTATGTAAACTTTATTGTGAATCTGCTGTGAATATGAAGAGGTTACAGCAGATTTTGTTATTTAAAACTATTGTGAATGTGAAGAGGTCACAATAGATTTGATTATGTAACACTATTGTGACTATGAAGAGGTCACAATAGATTTGGTTATGTAAGACTATTGTGAATGTGAAGAGGTCACAATAGATTTGGTTATGTAAGACTATTGTGAATGTGAAGAGGTCACAATAGATTTGGTTATGTAAGACTATTGTGAATGTGAAGAGGTCACAATAGATTTGGTTATGTAAGACTATTGTGAATGTAAAGAGGTCACAATAGATTTGGTTATGTAAGACTATTGTGAATGTAAAGAGGTCACAATAGATTTGGTTATGTAAAACTATTGTGAATATTAAGAGGTCACAAGAGATTTGGTTATGTAAGACTATTGTGAATGTAAAGAGGTCACAAGAGATTTGGTTATGTAACACTATTGTGAATGTGAAGAGGTCACAATAGATTTGGTTATGTAAAACTATTGTGAATATTAAGAGGTCACAATAGATTTGGTTATGTAAGACTATTGTGAATGTAAAGAGGTCACAAGAGATTTGGTTATGTAACACTATTGTGAATGTGAAGAGGTCACAATAGATTTGGTTATGTAAAACTATTGTGAATATTAAGAGGTCACAAGAGATTTGGTTATGTAACACTATTGTGAATGTGAAGAGGTCACAATAGATTTGGTTATGTAAAACTATTGTGAATATTAAGAGGTCACAATAGATTTAGTTAGTAAGACAATTGTAAATTATTGATAAGATTGATGACTTGATATTTTAAAAGAGTACCGAGAGTTTTTTACGCCGGCTTTTTCTCTCGGCCTACACCCTGTGTCTTCTTTGCCGATGAGTAGGGATGTCTACCGAGACAAATTCATATATTCCTTAATAAATGAACATAAATAATTAGTAACGTCACAATGGATTAAATTTAACTCTCTGTAGTTATAGATGTAATTCAAAAGTTAAAGTTAAAATTTCGTTTCTAATTTGAGTTGTATGTTACAAAGCATTCTTTTTTTTGCGAGACGCAAACATTGTCAGGAAAGGCCGACTGTTAGCTTCTAATATTAATTTAATTAAATTCTAAACATTTTTATAAAACATATTCTTAAGAATCTTGCTACAAGTGCGCATGTGCAATAGTTACTCATTTCATTCGTTCGGTTGTTTACGAGTTGTTACGAATTGACTCGACCATTTTCGCGAAGTGGGATGGTCGCGTCGGAGGAGGGAGTTGTGATGATAAAAGAGGTTGTGACACATGCGCACGGGCCTTTTCTTCGTACAAGTTTGAAGTTATACAGTTCACGTAAAATCAGTGAAGTAAATTATAGTGAATTAGGTCATCATTGAAGTGTTTAATTTCCTACCCTAAGAACTAAATCAACTACCGCTAACACTTGTTAATATTTCAGTTTTCTATAAATTAAATTTTAATTTCAAAAATTCTTAAAAGGCCGGCAACACACTCGCGAACATTGAGTTCTATAAAAAATACTTATAAATAATATTCTTGTTTGTATTTAACTTCAACAAAGTCATAAAAATTCTTAATAGGCCGGCAACGCACTCGCAAAGCTGACATTGAGATTGTCCATGGACAATCTGTTCGTTTACCACCTATTCCATAAAAAACAGTAATTGGTAATAATCTTGTTTGTATTTAAATTTTCTTAAAATTTCAATACATAAGTCATAAAAATTCTTAAAAGGCCGGCAACACACTCGCGAACACTTCGACATTAAGCGTGTACGTTAACGGGGGTATCAGTTAACATCAGATAAGGCTCCTGCCCGTTAACACCTGTTCTATAAGAAATACTAATAAATAATATTCTTGTTTGTATTTAACTTCAAATAAGTCATACAAATTCTTAATAGGCCGGCAACGCACTCGCGAACTTGACATTGAGATTGTCCACGGAAAATCCGTTCGTTAACCACCTGTTCCATGAAAAACAGTAATAATCTTGTCAATATTTCAGTTTTCTATAAATTACAATTTTTAATTTCAAAAATTCTTAAAAGGCCTGCAACACACTCGCGAACATTGAGAGTGTGCATTAACGGCGGTATCAGTTAAAAACATATAAGGCTCGTGTCCGTTACCCCTGTTCCAAAAAAAACAGTAATTGGTATCTTGTTTGTATTTAAATTTTCTTAAAATTTCAATACATAAGTCATAAAAATTCTTAAAAGGCCGGCAACACACTCGCGAATACTTCGACATTAAGCGTGTACGTTAACGGGGGTATCAGTTAACATCAGATAAGGCTCCTGCCCGTTAACACCTGTTCTATAAGAAATACTAATAAATAATATTCTTATTTGTATTTATTGTAATAAAACAACGTGACTGAGCGAGTACCGGAAAAGAACTGAACTTTATTTTCTAAAGACAAAAGTAAAGAATCTCATAGACAACATTTGATGACACTCTGGTACAAGATGTCGCTAGTAGTAGGTACATCTATATTTTGCTATTTATAATACTCCCACTCAAAATATAGATACTATATAAACAAAAGAAACAATTACACTTTAACAATACCTAAAGTATTCAAATGTTTATAATGTTTTACAGCAGCGAGACTTTTTGTAAACAAATCTGCAGGCATATTTGATGTACATAGATAATTAACACTTATAATGTTTTCATTAATTAATTCTCTACAATAATGATATCTGACATCAATATGCTTCGTTTTATTATGGAATACAGGGTTTAACAACAATTTCTGTGCGCTCATACTATCATTATATAAAATGATCTTATACATCCTTTTAGTAAGTTCAAATTGTAAATTTCTCAAATAAACTGCCTCTTTGCAGGCTTCTGATATGGATACATATTCAGATTCGGTACTAGAAAGTGTAATACATTTTTGCTTACTACAACTCCAAGATATAACAGACCCAGACAAAGTATAACAAAATCCTGAATATGATTTCCTATCATTAACATCACTGCACCAGTCTGCATCAACATAACCTTCAATGTTTGCATTTTTGCCCTTACTATATTTTAAACCTAAATCTTTTGTCCCTTTCAAATACCTTAAAATTCTTTTGGCATAAACCCATTGTTGTTCAGTATTACAATTATTGCATTGACTTAAATATGACACTGCATAAGCTATATCGGGTCGTGTGAGCACAACCAAATACATTAGGCTCCCGATAAGCTGCTGATAGGGATTTTGATTACTACAATCATTTTCCTTCTTACATTTTAAGTTGACCTCCATTGGAGTATTCACAGTGTTACAATCAACCATATTGAACTTAGTCAACAATCTATCAATATATTTTTCTTGACTTAAAGTCACAGTACAATTATTATTTTGTTTATCAAATACAACTGACATGCCAAGACATTCCTTTACAATTCCCAAGTCTTTTAATACAAAAATCTTATTCAACATATCCTTAAGATTACTAGTTTCATTTCTATCATTTGAGAATACAAAGAAATCATCGACATATAATGTCACGATGGTTTTACTGCTGCCAGCAAATTTTGTATATAAACATGACTCTATTTGGGACTTAATATAACCATTAGCTAACATGCAACCATCCACTTTCTTATGCCATGCACGAGATGCCTGTTTGAGACCATATATAGATTTGGTCAATTTTAAAACTTTATTATTTGGACAGACATAACCTAAAGGCTTTTGCATATATATTGTCTCAGACAGATCTCCATTTAAGAAAGCAGTTTTCACATCAAGATGTGTTACTTCTAGGTTGAACTGCACTGATAATGCGAATAATAACCTAAGTGTTGTATGCCGTACTACTGGAGAAAATGTTTCACTATAGTCCACACCATATTTTTGACTACACCCTTTAGCCACAAGTCTGGCTCGATAGCGGACATTATTTTCACTATGACACTTTTTTTTTAGAACCCACTTGCACTTAACTATATTGCCACTTGCAGGAATATCAACAACTTCCCATGCTTTGTTGTCTTCAAAGCTTTTCAGCTCTTCTTTCACTGCCTGTTCCCATTGCTCCTTCTCTGGTCCCCTTAGTGCTTCTTCTAATGTCAGTTCATCACTAAAATATTCATTACACTGTTCTGTGCACATATATCCAAACCTTTCTGGTTTTTGTCTCACCCGTTGTGACTTTGATGTGGTTTCTGGTTGCTGTTCTTCCTCAGATGTCATGGACTCCTCCTCTGGTACATAGGTTTCATCCATGTCATTCGTTAAAATGAATGAATCCTCTCCATCATGGTCTGACACCTCTCCCACTGAAGATGTATGTGGACTATTTTCTGCTGGTTTGTCTTCTACCACTTCCATTTCAATCATATTTTCTTGATGAGATAACTTTTCATTTATGAAGACAACATCTCGACTGGTTATAATAGCCTTTGTTGAAGGATTGTATAACCTATACCCTTTGACATCCTCAGGGTAACCAACCAGTATGCATTGTTCTGATTTCTTGTCCCACTTACGTCTTCTCTCCTTGGGTATATGTCTCATGACAGTACTACCAAAAATCCTTAAATGACTGAGGTTGGGTTTGCCTCCTGTCCACAACTCGTACGGTGTACAGTGGTTCAATCCACCTTTTACAATTCTATTTTGTAAATAGACTGCTGTGTTAATGGCTTCAGCCCAAAATTCCTTGCCTAATCTTGCATCAAATAAAAGGCATCTTGCTTTCTCGATCAGAGTCCTATTCATACATTCACAAAACCCGTTTTGCTCAGGAGTATAGGGATTGGTTCTTTGATGAATTATACCCAGTTTCTTCAAATAATTATCAAAATCTCTGTTACAGAACTCTGTGCCATTATCACTTTTTATTTTACAAGTATTTTTATTTTATTTGACGTTGAATTCTCAACTCTTGCTTTATATTCTTTAAAATATTGTAAAGTCTCATTTTTACCTTTTAAAAAATAAACATATGTCATGCTGCTGTGATCATCAACAAAAATGAGAAAGTACCTTGATCCTCCTAGCGATACATTCTCCATTGGGCCACATATATCACTGTGTACTATTTCCAATAGCTTAGTACTCCTGTTCCCTTTATTATCGAAGGGCAACCGACTTTGCTTTCCTTCACAGCACACTATACAGTTGGACTTGTTGATGTCGGCCTTCTCAGTTAATTTGACCCCTTCCACAGCATCCTGCATTTTATTCATGTTATCACTGTTGACATGTCCCAATCTACGATGCCAAACTTCTGGAGACTGCTGTTGCTGCCACCAAACAAGATGAAGTATTTAGTTTATAAACTCCATTTATAAGTGATACAGTCGCTACTAGAGTGTCCTGTTTATTAAATATCTCGCATCCATCGCTTGTAAAATACACCTTGTTACCCTGCCTTATCAGTTGGCTTACTGACAATAAGTTGGTAGATAATTTGGGCACACACAACACTTTTTCAACAGTTATGTTAAAGTCACATCCTTCAGTTGATGTTGTTATGTTTACTTTTCCACAACACAACACTGGGATTTTATTCAGGTTAGCAACCATGATTTCCTTGGTGAACCCAGAATAACATTCGTCGACCATCCAATCTTTATTGCTTGTCAAATGCGAACTTGACCCAGAGTCGACATACCAGTCACTCTTGTCAAATATTCTGCTAAAAAACACGGCACTGAATGCATTACTTGTTTTTGACGATTTATTTTCAGAATTCTTATAAGATTTATCTTCTTTTTTTTTTTTTTTTTTTTTTCCCTTTCTTGGCCTGCACGGTTTGTGCGTCAGCCATGCAAAAAAGTTAGGAAGTGTGTTATTAGATTTATTTTATTGGTTTGGAAATTGGATCGGAATTTTGAAAAGGATCAGATAAATTAGGTATATAATAAGTACATAAATGATTATAATTTTATATTGTTATGAAAAATGAAACTGGCTAAAATTCTATATACATCAATATTTATATTAGATAGAAGGATAGAGATTGAAGTAGGAAAAGGAATTTTAATGGACAAAAGCGAGGAAATAAAAGCGGAACGGTCATGTTGAGGACAGGCAAAAGATTTATCTTTATAAGTGCATTGATTACGGTAGTGGCCATGTTGTTTACAATTATAACATTTGACGTGTTGTTTTTCTTTGACAGATGTCGACATTCGTTCATTCTCACCATCTTTCTTGTACATAGACTGTGTACTCTTTACACTCTTTGATTTTTGATTCTTGCGGAAACAAGCAAACGCATTGTTGGCATCACTGTCTTCCGGTTCAATGTCCATCAATTTCCCTTTAATGGCGTCGGTTGTGATTATCAAGCCCGAATGCTCGATTGCCATTATCATGGGCATATATTTTTCAGATAATCCAGCCAACATGATAGATCCGATCCACTCATCACTTATGCCAAAACCCGTACCTTGTAATTTCTGACCAGCTTCAACAATTTGTGTTACATATGACGTCATCGAAGTGCAATTTTCTAATCGAATAGAAATTAAATTCCTCAGAAGACTTATTTTTCTTGTAAATCCCGAGTCATCGAATAACATCTTCAATTTATCCCACAATTCTTTCGATGTTGCTACATTCTTTATATTTTAGGGAATTTTGGTTTAGGGTGATTGGTCCTTATTTGGTTAAAATAAAACTTCCTAATAATTCGTTGAGAAGAGGTGAAAATGGAATGTGGAATGTGTTTAATTTTTAAAAACTGTAGATTTATATACAAAAATTATCCTACCTGGCCACTAGTGGTAAACATGTGGTACCAAGATGCGAAGGGTGCGTAGACAATAAAATCGAGGCGCGGCAAAAGGTTGTCCTAACGGTAACGCAATTAACTGTTCTTTTCAGAACGAATTATTGTTTCATGACGACACGTACTAATCACCTACAGGATTCCCCCTCTAGCGAAGCGTACCGGCAGGCGTATAACGCGGCCTCGGCGAGTTGTTCTTGTAGGTATTGAGGTGTTCCCAGTGTCTTGTTGTTTCACGTTGTTGTCATTTTGATGTTTCAGGCTATTTGATGGTTCATGTAGTTCGCTCGCACTTGATGTGTTTTGCTCGTTGCAGGTACTCGTTGTTGTATCAGTAGGCACATCTTGCTCGGTGATAGTGTAGGCAGGTTTGAGTCTGTCGATAGAGATATTCATTTCACGGTTAGGTAACTGCAGCGTGAATATCTTGCTGTCTCGTTTCAGCACGCGATAGGGTCCGTCGTAAGGTGCTTGTAATGGCTTCTTTACGGCGTCTATGCGTACGAATACGTATTCACATGATTGCAGGTCGCGGTGAACGAATATGGGTTTTGTGTTGCTGTGTGGTTGACTCGGCATTGGTTGCAAGTTACGTATTGCGTCGCGCAGCTGATCGATGTAGCCAGAGTCCATGATGACGTCATTGCGGGTCGTTGATAAGAAATCACCGGGTAAGCGTATGTTGCAACCGTAGGTAAGCTGAGCGGCGCTTACGCCGGTGTCACTTCGCATAGCGGCGCGTAATCCGAGTAGGACGGTTGGTAGCTCGTTGATCCAGCTTCTTGCGGTCTGTAGTCTTGCTTTTAATGCGGCTTTAAGGACACGGTGCCATCGTTCGATGATACCGTTACACTGTGCGTGGTATGAAGTTGTACGCGTTTTTTCGATTCCTAGTAAGCGAGAAAGAGATGCAAATACTCTGCTTTCAAATTGGCGTCCTTGGTCCGTTGTTATTGTTACAGGACAACCGAAACGGGAAATCCAACCTTCGTATACCGCTTTGGCGACGTCTTCAGCTGATATTTCGCATAATGGGTATGCTTCGGGCCATCTTGTTGCTCTGTCGATCATTGTCACGAGGTATCGATGACCGCTGGCCGCGGTAGGTAGCGGACCAACGATATCGATGTGAACGTGTTCGAATCGTTCGGTTGGTGAAAAAATTGATAATTGACTTGATGTGTGGCGTTGTATTTTGGCGCGCTGACACTGTAGGCATACTTTTGCCCACTTGCCGACGTCTGCGTTCATTGAGGGCCAGAAGTAACGTTGCGTAATTAATTTTCTCGTAGTCTTGATTCCAGGGTGGCTAACGTTATGTACTGCGTTGAATGCGGTACGTCGGTATTCTTCTGGTAGGTACGGACGTAACTGTGAGGTTGAAGTTTCGCAGTGTAATTTGATATTTGAGACGGGCAGGTTGACTTTCTTGAAACATAAGTTGCTCTGTAGACTGAGTGCTTTAATGGTATCGCTATCGCGCTCTTGAGCTTCTGCAAGTAGATTGTAGTCGATCGGCGACGGACAGGTGATTGCTTCGACACGTGATAATGCATCTGCGGCTGCATTTTGAGATCCACTGACGTGTCGTATATCAGTGGTAAATTCGCTGATATAAAGTAGCTGTCGGGTGCGTCTCGGTGATTCGCTGTTTGTATTTGTTTTTGTGTAAGCGAAAGTTAGCGGCTTGTGGTCGGTGAATATTATTATTTCTCGTCCCTCGAACATTTTGCGAAAATGTTTGACAGCCATGTAGATGGCGAGTAGCTCTCGATCGTAGGTACTGTAGCGAGTCTGTGCGTCGGTGAATTTCTTCGAGAAATAGCCGAGTGGTTGCCATGACTTGTTGATAAATTGATTGAGTGCGGCACCAGCTGTTTTGTCGCTAGCGTCGCTGAATATAGCAAGTGTCGCCTGGTGAGACGGATGAGCAAGTAAAGCGGCGTTTTTTATGCTCTCTTTACATGCTTCATAAGCTTGCGTTGATTCAGTGGTCCAGTCGATCTTAGTTTTGTCACGCTTCTTGACGTTGTGCAGGTAGGTATTTAACGGCGCTTGTATGGTGGCGGCATCTTTGATATTTTCACGGTAAAAGTTTATCATACCGAGAAAACGTCGTAGTTCTTCTACGGTTTGTGGTTTTGGAAAATCTGTAATAGCTTGTACCTTCTCTTGGGGTGGCTGTATTCCTTCCGCTGTGACTTGGTGACCGAGGAATTTCACAGTTGGCTGGCCGAAAACACATTTTGATGGGTTGATGGTGATGCCGTATTCTTCTAGTCGCTGTAATACGATGCGTACATGTTTTCGGTGCTCTTCCTCGTCGATTGATGCTATGAGTAGATCATCAACGAAAGGAAATACGAAGTCGAGTTCGCGCAGTACTTCGTGAATAAAGCGTTGGAAAGTCTGTCCGGCGTTCTTTAGACCAGGACACATGCGCGGAAACTCGAAAAGACCAAAAGGTGTGATGATAGCGGTTTTCTCCACATCTTGCTCGCTGACTGGCAGTTGTTGGTACGCGCGATTAAGGTCGAGTGTGGAGAAAATTTTCTTCCCTGCGAGTAGGTATGTGAAGTCACGTATACGTGGTATGGGATACCGATCGGGCTTGGTTATGGCGTTGAGCCTTCGGTAATCGCCACACACGCGTAGGTCTCCATTCTTCTTTGGCACGACGTGAAGAGGTGATGCCCAAGGGCTTTTGCTTGGTCTGCATAACCCTTGATCGATCATGTTTTGGAATTCTTTCCTGACCATTTCGTAACGATGCGGTGCAATGGGGCGTGGCTTGCAGTGAAGGGGCGGTCCATTTGTTTCAATGAAGTGTTCAACGGAATGTTTGGGACTAAGCTTCATTGAAGTGATTCTGGTTGTGCCTGGGAAATCTGCTAGTATGCTGTGGTAATTTTGCTCAATGTCAATACTACGAACTGTAGGTATGTCTGCAGTACTGAGTTGAGCGTTTGTTACCAGCTTTGTTTTCCCGTCGATCAATCTTCGGTTTTTTACATCGACAATGAGGTGGTGGTACTGCAAGAAATCTGCTCCCAGGATTGCCTTAGACACATCTGCTACGACGAATTTCCATGTGTATGGTCTTCGGAGGTTAAGATCAAGTTGGAGTGACTTCTCTCCGTATGTTGGAATGACCGTGTTGTTGGCGGCGTAGAGTTGAAATGGCAGTGGTTTTTCACGTGAGCCTTTTGTCTTTGGTAGCACGGAGATATTGGCTCCTGTGTCGACCAAAAAGGTAAGTTTCGTTACCCTGTCGGTAACGAAAAGGCGGTGTGATGATTCGGTAACGCCGGTTCCCGCCGCGGCCAGCGTTACTTTTAGTTTTCCGACTGATTTATGGGCTTGAAACTGCATGGTGGTGTGCATTTCTTCGCGTCCATACCGTAGCGATGATGGTAATAGCAGTACGGCATTGGAGATTTTTTCCGGCTTCGCTCTTCCATCTGTGACTCTCGTCGGTTTTCGTTGCGCTTTGTTGATGCGTTCCGCGAGCGTGAATGTGAATGGTGGCGGTGATTGTCGCGAGGTTGTGCTCGTAGCTCGGCAACTTCCAAAGACAACCTTCTTATTTCACCGATGAGGGTGTCGATGGTTGGTTGTTGTTCTGGAGTTGGTGGCGATGCTACAGGTGTGAAAGGCGTCGCGACGGCAGCGATGTATTGCGACGGCGTGTGGACTTCCATCATTTTGTCCGCGAGCAAGGTCAGGTCGTCAAGCGTCGTTTTGATTTTAAACGCTTCGCTGACGGCTAGCACGGAACGAATGTGTGGCGGCAGATGCTCGAGCCACATCATTTTGATGGTGCTCTCGGGAAATTTGTCCTTGTTAAGCTGCTTCATTTGCCTCATCAGCTGGCTGGGTTTCTGGTCTCCAAGCTCAACTTGCGACAGTAGCTTCTTCGTTTGTGCGCTGTTAGATTCTTCGTATAGCGATATTAAACGGTCTTTAATGGCGTTGTAGTAATCTGCTTCCGGCGGCGAGCAAATGAGATCAGCGATGTTTTGGATATCTTGCTTTTCAAGCTGTGCGATGACCATCTGGGCGAGCTGGGCCTGGCTTCGTTTCAGATCGGCGGTTGCTGCTTCGAAACTGCAGAACCAGAGGAGCGGCTGGTCGCGCCAGAATGGTGGAACACGGAGCGACAGTGAGATACCGGAGACTTCTTGGCTCGACGGTTGTGATGAAACTTGACGCTCTGCACCGGAATTTTCTGTGTTCGACATCTTCAAATTTCTTGGTGTTCTTCTCGGGGTCACCACTTTAGGGAATTTTGGTTTAGGGTGATTGGTCCTTATTTGGTTAAAATAAAACTTCCTAATAATTCGTTGAGAAGAGGTGAAAATGGAATGTGGAATGTGTTTAATTTTTAAAAACTGTAGATTTATATACAAAAATTATCCTACCTGGCCACTAGTGGTAAACATGTGGTACCAAGATGCGAAGGGTGCGTAGACAATAAAATCGAGGCGCGGCAAAAGGTTGTCCTAACGGTAACGCAATTAACTGTTCTTTTCAGAACGAATTATTGTTTCATGACGACACGTACTAATCACCTACAATATGAACATAAAGAGCCGGGTCAATTGTTAGAATCAACTTCGCTTTTGTTCTCGCATCGTCTGCAGCTGCTGGAGCAACGTTGGGCTCAGGTTTGATACACCCAACCATTCCCTCTAAGACAAGGAAATTTTCTGCTGCGAAACACCATTCACTGTAATTTTCACGCCCTTTCAGTTTCGGCACACTAATGTGATAGTTCGAACTGGACGCCATTACTGATGCCTGACGCGACACAATAAATCTGCACAACTCAACACACTTAGTCCTATTCTGCCACGAATTATTATTATCGATAATGTCCTGATAATCAATAATTATACTGTCGCGAGAACTAAGTACTTTTTATGAGCCAGGAGCGGCCTGGGCCCATAACCTGTAATAAAACAATGTGACTGAGCGAGTACCGGAAAAGAACTGAACTTTATTTTCTAAATACAAAAGTAAAGAATCTCATAGACAACATTTGATGACACTCTGGTACAAGATGTCGCTAGTAGTAGGTACATCTATATTTTGCTATTTATAATATTTATCTTCAAATAAGTCATACAAATTCTTAATAGGCCGGCAACGCACTCGCGAACTTGACATTAAGATTGTCCACGGACAATCTGTTCGTTTACCACCTGTTCCTAGAAAAACAGTAATAAGTAATAATCTTTTTAATATTTCAGTTTACTATAAATTACAATTTTTAAGTTTAAAAATTCTTAAAAGGCCTGCAACACACTCGCGAACATTGCGAGTGTGCAGTAACGGCGGTATCAGTTAAGATCATATAAGGCTCGTGTCCGTTACCCCTGTTCCATAAAAAATGTAATTGGTTATAATCTTGTTTGTATTTAAATTTTCTTAAAATTTCAATACATAAGTCATAAAAATTCTTAAAAGGCCGGCAACACACTCGCGAACCCTTCGACATTAAGCGTGTACGTTAACGGGGGGTATCGGTTAACATCAGATAAGGCTCCTGCCCGTTAACCCCTGTTCTATAAGAAATACTAATAAATAATATTCTTGTTTGTATTTAACTTCAAATAAGTCATACAAATTCTTAATAGGCCGGCAACGCACTCGCGAACTTGACATTGAGATTGTCCACGGAAAATCCGTTCGTTAACCACCTGTTCCATGAAAAACAGTAATAATCTTGTTAATATTTCAGTTTTCTATAAATTACAATTTTCAATTTCAAAAAATCTTAAAAGGCCTGCAACACACTCGCAAACATTGAGAGTGTGCATTAACGGCGGTATCAGTTAAGAACTGTTGTAATTCTTGTTAGGGCACGATAATTATACACACAGTATCCGTAATAAAGAAATATATTTACTGTTTAACTTGGAAGTGATATGTCTGCTTCCTACCACGATACACATTGGAATGAAACAGAAATGACCTGGAGCAGAGTGAGGTAAAGACAATTTGGCGCCTCGACAAGATGGCGGCTCGATCGCTCATTCAAATGACAGGAAAAAGTCAATACAATGATTAATTTTTGCAATATTACTCAAATAAATCAACATGCCCCCTCAAAAATTAATTCTTGTACAAATCAAATGCCTAAACAGAACTATATAACTTCCAAGCGAGTCTGGGAAAATACAAAAATAATGATCCAACATTTGTTGCTCGGATAAGGGAAAACCCAGAAAAACCTTATCAGATCATTTCATCATCTTAAATTCGATACATTATATACATTACATATAATTATCAGAACACAATGAATATAACAGAATAATTAAATTAATAACAAATAATAGCCAACTCATTAAATATTATAATTGTAAACCCATGTTTCTCCTCATTTCATGAAACGTAACCGCTGGTAATGGTTTTGTTAACGCATCTGCAAGTTGTTGACCTGTGGGAATGTTTTTTAGCTTTATTACATTTTTCTCTATTTGTTCCCTAGAAAAATGATATTTAATATCTATATGTTTTGTCCGCTTATGATTAGTCGGATTATTTGCTATGCTTATACAGCTGTTATTGTCTTCATATATTACAATAGGAGTGGATACATCAATATAAATACTCCTTACCAAAGATTTAAGCCATAAAGGCTTCATATAAGGCCATATACTCAGCCGCTGTGGAGGAGGCTGCTACTGACTATTGTTTCTTTGTTGTCCAGGTTATTGAACAATGTTCAAACAATTTAAATATATACCCGGTTGTACTCTTTCTATCATTTACATCATTACCTCCCCAATCGGAGTCCACATACCCAGTTAAGATGTTATTATATTCACACCTTTTATAACATAATTTAAAATCAGTTGTGCCTTTTAAATATCTAAGCACTTTTTTGAGGCATTGCCACAATTCTTTATTATTTTAATTTGTGTACCTACTTAATATATTAACGCTAGTGCTTAAGTCAGGTCGAGTACATAACATTATATACATTAGACAACCAATTAAATTGCGACATGGAGCAGTGTAATTTTTTTCTGAGTTTAGTGCTTCATAATTGAGTTTACTATCCATAGGAGTAGTTGCAGGTTTTTGTTGCAATCCTGCATGCAAAATTTATTTAAAACTGTTTTAATATAAGCACTTTGATCTAACATTATCATATCATCGCAACGAGTTATTTTAATTCCAAGAAATAATTTAATTTCATGTAAATCTGTCATTTTAAATTTACTCATTAAATATATTTTAAAACTGTTTATTGTATTTACATTAGCACTCACTATTACCAAATCATCAACATAAAGTACCACATATATATTTTTCTGTATATCTCCTTTATTTAGTATATAAATACATCTATCTACTGATGAATTCTGAAAACCCTCCCGCCTAAGAGACTGTTCAAAAATTTCAAACCAGTATCTAGCGGCTTGCTTTAGCCCATATAATGCTTTATTTAATTTACACACATAACCATTTTTGCAAGACACCCCTTCTGGAACTTTCATATATATTTCTTCCTGTAGTACCCCCTTTAGAAATGCAGTTTTTACGTCCATGTGATGTACAAGTAAATTATATTGATTAGCAAAAGCAATAATAAATCTAAAACTAGCTATTCTTGCAACAGGTGCAAAAGTCTCATTATAGTCTATGAGATATTCCTGGCTAAAAGCCCTAGCAACGAGTCGAGCTTTATAGCGTAAAGGCTTTCCGAATTCATCATTTTTTATATTAAACATCCATTTGCAATCTATAATATTTTTGTTATCTGGCCGTGGTACTAAAGTCCAATTTTTTATTTAAAAATAGAGAATTTAATTGCACCTTCCCAATGAACTCTATCGTCTCGTGTTTTAATCTCTTGAAACGAATTTGGTATTTTACACAAAATTGAACTAGCACACATAAGGTTATCATCGATTTCTTTATAAGAAATAGGGGGACGACTTTAAGCCTATCACTCCTACGTGGTTCAATACAACTGGTTGTGTCCTCATTATTTACGACCACTGAAAGATCATCAGAATGTGCATTTGGTTGTTCAAATTCGACGATGTCATGGTTAGTTTTGCGAATTTTCTGAGGAACTTCATAATCATCAGATTTACAGGTATCTGATTTATATCTGTCAGTTTTTTGAGACTTTATTGACTTTGAAATGTTGTCAATGTTAACATTATCATGAGAATTTACTATATTCTCTTCAGGTCGCAACGCAGGCCTGGATTGAAGTAATTTGTCTCATCTACTATGACATCTCTGGCAGTAATAAATATTTCGCATTTAGGATTCCAAACTTTATAACCGTTTGGTTCGTATCCCACAAGAATACCTTTCCATGACTTAACATCGAATTTTGTCTTATATAACTTATCATGCACATAAACTGTTGAACCAAAAAAAATTAAATATTTTATTTGTGGTTTTTTGTTATGCCACATTTACGAATTCAATCATCATGTAAGTAATTTATATATTATTTAACATTGTACATTATAGTATGAAGTTGTAATAATTTTAAGCAGCATTATTTTCTTTAGGTGACGTAATTGGTGAATAATATCGTAATTGAAAAGGATATTTCTCTTTAAATGTACAAGCTGTGTGTGATGCAGAAATAAAATATATTAATGTTGTTCCCCATGGCCTGGTGCCGCTCATGATGCAACAACTTTTGTAAACTCAGTTCTACAAGTTAATTCAAATTTATTGATAAGAAGGTAGAACTTGATAAATGTGCCAACTAAATTAACAGGTATATTTGTTTATAGCTTAATATCGTACAGGTCTACTGAGAAATCACTGGATGGTTGTTAATAGTGCTTACTCAAATATACCTTATTCATTAACACCATTTCTCTGACTGACCAGAGATATGATGAAGTACACATTAAGAATAGGAATACTATAGAGAGGTAAATATATAGTATAATTTAGAGTATTAATAATTATACTATGTCAAAAAGTTGCAAGATATGTGACCCAAATGAAACATGATGTAAGGTTAAAATATTTGTCTTTTTCGGAAAATTTGGAGTATGGAAATGTCGCTTTAACATTGTATTTATTACTAGCTTAAGTTCAAGCTATTGTTATTGCCACAGCTGTTATGCAAAATATTTGTAAGGATTATAATTTGTAGATATACCGGCAGAAGTTTTAGTTCCAACACTTGATACAGTTTCAAGTCAAGAAGTTAATGAAGGAAATCAAGACATAACTGAAAGAACAAGCTTTATTTATTATTTTGGAAAATTAATATATTCTTCTTAATTCTAGCAGAAACAAACATGTTGTATTTAAATGTCCTTTTGTACATATAAAATACTAGTACTTATTTTTCTTAGAAGAAAGTTAGTTAAAATTTTAATAAGTTATGTCGTTAATCTACCTATAAAATTAAATTATTATTTATCATAACCATGTAATGTAATGAAATATTAGGAAAAATAAATAAAACATAACATAATATAAAATTTATTTCATTATACTCTTATATATTACTAATATGTAATCCAATGTTATAAATGTAAACCAATGAAAATGTTAAAACCATCAACTTCAACTTCAACGAACATCAACGAACTGGTACAATTGGTTCAGGCTTTGTATAGTTATGCGCTTACCTACACATTCTGCGATTCATTTTTTATATTATAGATGACACTGATGACAAAGGCACTCTTCTCGGTTGCTGGAATGAGAGATAAGTTTCATTAGGTTAGAAAATTATGGTTCCCGAAACTAAGAGCCTTCTGAAAAGCGGTCACCACGTTCGAGTAGTCCACAAGAAAACAAATATGATGCCAAACTCATTGCCGTTAATAATTTTTCCTAACGTTTTAAATATGATAGCAAACGATGGAAAGCCATTAAATAAATTGACCAGGAAACCGTGTAAGCCTTCGCCCCATCGCCAAAGTTCTTTAGTAATTTTAGTAAGATGAGGAAATTGAATTGAATCACTATACATTTCTTAACAAAAGTCAACCGATTTAATTTAATAAATAATTTATAGGTTGGTCTGACGCACGATACCATTGTAAGTCCGGTAAAACTATCGATGGTTAAAATATTTACGCTCTAGACCCTTCGTGTAAAACCAGCCATATTCTGCTGCTGGACAGGCAGAGGTAGGCACGTAAGCCATCTAATTGTGCGAGATTTTGAAAAATTTGTTTATTATTATCATATTAACAGATTTAAGTTCTACATTTTATTATATACCCAAGAATTTACAAGAATTTCATTACTCTTTTCAGTATTTACAATAAATCCTTTAGCTTCAAGAAGTGTTCTAGCGTCCTGAATATTTTGTAAACATTCAGTGTAGCTGGAGGACATAAACTTAATATTTCTTGTGTTAGCTTCTAATATTAATTTAATTATTCTAAATTCTAAACATTTTTATGAAACATATTCTTAAGAATCTTGCTACAAGTGCGCATGTGCAATAGTTACTCATTTGACTCGTTCGGTTGTTTACGAGTTGTTACGAATGGACTCGACCATTTTCCCGAAGTGGGATGGTCGAGTCGGAGGAGGGAGTTGTGATTATAAAAGAGGTTGTGACACATGCGCAGGGGCCACTTTCGCTTCCGACCGCCGACCCGTGCGGATGTCTGCTCCAGTGCTCTCTCCGTGTGAGTCATCAGTGCTGTAGTGCCATCTCGCTCGCTCCGTGTGAGTCATCGCCGCTTGCCAGTGCGCACGCGCTGTCCGACCGCTGCCTTGCTGCCTGCTGCCCTCTCATTGGTCAGTCCGATCGCTGCCTTGCTGCCTGCCGCCCTCTCATTGGTCGCTTCGCTTCAATTTATGAACGCGGGTTTACCTGCGGCCCTCAGATAGCCACCTAACGGTGCCAAACGGTTATCTGTCGGTTAACGCCTTGTGCGGGAGTGTTTTTGTTGTAATTTATAGATTGTTCGAATTTGCTTTGTTCAGTCTCTGAATATAGTTTACTTTTAGGAACATCGCTGACCAAGAAAAAGGTATTTTATAACCTTTTATCCACGATAATAGAGTTGTATCACAAGTAATAAGTGAATAACATTCTTTGATAAACTACCAGTGAGCGCGAGGTGGCGCGCGCGGCGCTGGACGCGACTGCCTATAGTAGGCTGTGAGCAAGCTCCTTCATCCTGGATTCCCCTTTTGCCTATGATTAAATTCTTTTTGACCTTCTTTGTCCTTTTCTGATTTTGATGCGAGCTTGTAGTCAACTAATCGCTTACTGAATAGGTACTTGTATACCTATGTTCCTTGAAGTTGTTCTTTTAGATCTTTTAAGGCTATATAGAATAAAGTTGTGTCGTGTGACTGAGTCTTGGTATTGTGTGTCACATTGGAATCCGCATCCATAAGTAATTTTAATAGGTACATATTTCTTGTTTCCGCAGACAAGAACACTGTGAGTGGCCTCTGCTAAACAAGAAGTAGCTGTAGCATTTGGTTTCATTTGAAACCTGCGTCCTATATTAATCCTGTTTGAGATTGCGGTCTTTTCCTCTGGGTTCAAATTGGGTGCATTGATTAGAATACTTAGATAAAAGTTGTAAAGTGTAAGCTTACTGCAAGATCAAACTGTATGTCTTCACCTGGAGTATTAGACTTTGATGGATCTTCTCCCGATACCTGCAGCAGTTCATTGTCTCATCCAGCGACAAGTGGTCGTTAGGGCGGCGGCCGTGCGTTACCTGTTACGCGACGCTTTTGGTTATGTACGCCTTCGTTCGAGGATACTGGCTTGGATGGGTACTTTTTTGATATTAAAAAAGTACAGGATAATACAGAATTAGATAATACAGAAAGTTACAAACAATGAAAAAAAAATTTTCAGCTATAAATTTCATTTTAAAATCCACAACAGACCTTATGCAATCCAACTTTTTCAAAATTCCAGTAAGCAAATTTTTTTTTTTTTACTAATGATTTATTATTTTATAACCTGACCTGAAATAACATAAATCAAAACTTACTTTAACTCATCCGAGTAAGGATTAAGCCTTCTGCCAGATGACCTAGTAAGTCTGGGCATCGCAGCAAATTCCTCGCCAGGACTAGTCAGCCCACTAGGACCAGCAACCGGTTCGTCAAGGATCGGCGCAGAAGAGGAGGCCGTGACAAGCGGCTAATTTGAGTCCAACACTTGCACTTCACTTAACTCTTCAAACAATGGGCTTCGGAGACGCCATGGTAGTCAAACGTTGTAAGTTTATAGGAGTACGTAAAACGATTTCTACTGCAAGGGTGACAAACGATGACTGGACGCCATTAAACAAAATGAATGGCTTAAAAACAAATTTAGTGATCACCAAAAAGTATCGATACCCGAGTAGTATCGATATTTTCAATAACTTTTGTACTATCTACAAAACAAATATGGGCATTTAAACCGATGATCCATATTAGAAAGTTTAATGTCGATACCAGAGTAGTATCGATACTTTGAAAATTTTCGGAACCCTACACTAAGTGATTGACGTTTGACATCAATTATTTGTCAAATATATTTTGTAATTGCGTGTTACTTACCAATTTGTGTGAAAAGTTTTAATAAATGTATCTCATGAACCGTAAGTTTGCGCAACCTAAATCTTTGCAAAACTCTTTCTTTTAGTGAGTACTATCTACAAAAAAATGGGCATTTAAATCGACGGTCCATATTGGAAAGATTATCCAAAACAGCTTCACTATTAACTATGTCTAATGAATACTTTATTTTTAGTGTTAAAGTTTGGGCTAAATTTTGTTTTCCTAATGGTGATGGGACATCCATTGAATCATTAAAAACAGTGAATGCCCAGCATAGGATACTATGTGAAAATCATTTGAATGAATCTTCATTTACCAGCAGCGATAGGAAAAGACTTAACAAGTTAGATTAAGAGTGAATAGAGGAGGATATAGACCAATTAAAAAACAAACATTGTAGTCCATATAGAGCAAGTTATGACATCCAAGTGAGTATTTACATTCATATTCTACCTAAGTCAAATAGACAAATTTTTATAGTCATGCTTTTTTACATAGAGGTAGGTAGGCAGTACATTTCTGACACACATCTAGGTGATATATGGATGATTAAAAGTTTTCTATTTTCTCCATCCACTTATTGGATTTGTTATCTTTTTCGAATTTTTTATTCAATTATTTTTGTATATTTTCCAGGAACCATCAACTAGCAAAGGTATTTTGTAGGACTTGGACGTGAAAAAGTTCAGTGAACTTACACCTCAAAAGCAAACACTGTCTAAGAGATGCAGAAAAAATCTATCTGAAATAGTGAGGCTCTGAAAAAAGTTTCAAGGTGATAAAAACTCCAAAAGATCTATATTAAGTGTACTAACATCAAACGAACCTAGCAATGAAATATTAAAAAGCACATTAAATAATTCATTTTCTTTACTATTACAAAGCCAACTGAAAAACTTTATAAGAAAATTAACTGGAATGAGATGGACACTGGATGATAAAGTGAACGTCTTGAGCATCTATAAGAAATCAAACTTTTGTTTTATATTATTGATTAGGTTATTTTGAAAGAAAATATTTTTTTAACTGGATTATTATACATAATTATAAGTTTATAATAATACAAATAGTTTTAATCCGGTATAAAAAATTGGTTTCTTTCAATGTGTAAAAGCTATGTTAACCAAAGACAATACTAGGTTATTTTGTCAGCTCTCACAAAAGCTCTCACGAAATCACAAAAGACCAAGATGTCAATGATAATTTATGTAAAATGGCTTTTGATGAAATGTCAATAAGAAAAAATCTGACATATAACGTAAAACTCAATGCTAAGGCCGTACTAGTGTGATAGCAAACCATAGTCGAACTTTCATGGTTATCGGTGTTCGAAAATGCTGGAAACAGCCAATAGCATTTTACTTCTCAGGAGATTGTGACACAGCAGACAAGTCAGCAGCTCTTGTCGAGGAGGTAACCACTTCTTTAGAATATTATACAAAATGTGGTTGAATATTAATTTTTACAAATTTACATTGGCTTGTTTGCTTCTGTGCATGTTTAAAGATTTAATTTTTTTTAAACGGTATTTCCAATTTACACTAGATATACAAATAAACAGAAAACTAAACATAGGTTGGTGTAATAATTTAATTAATTGAACAGCGGAAAGATATTAAAACTTTTTTATGACTTATTTATCCATTGAACCATGACCATCCATTGACTTATTTCCCTGCATCGAGTAGTTGTTAGTATTGCCTTATTGCCTAATTAAAATAACTAATAATTGATGTACCTCTGCTGTACCATATTTATTTTCTTATTGCCGCTTGACCTGTGATTGGTTAAAATAATGCATTAATTGTTTTGAGAATAAGATCATAACCTTCCATTGCAGGTACAGTAAAGTGGAGCCACATAGAGGAGTTTTATAATAAAGATCGCGAGAATCCCAACCGTGTTTGCTCCAGCTTTAACCCAGCACCACTTACAACCAGTACAGAATGGCAAAAAGAAAATCAAAGAGCGCCTAGCAGATCAAATTTTAAGCCATTCGGTTGCAGTTGGAATATTTGCCAAAGTAAGTTTCAAAATTTTATTGAAAAGTACTTCAGTCCGCGATGGCCTCCTAAACTACTTAACCGATTTTAAATTAAATTGGCACACCGTGAGCGGTCTGGTCCAACTTAAGAGATAGGGTAGCTTAGATCTTTAATTATAGTCGCAATTTTATTTTATTGCAAATTATTTGTCTATAATTAATTGACAGTCACAATTATTCGACTGAATTGAGTAAGTGATCAATAGATGGCACTGCTATGGTAAACCGACAAACGTGTCATATAAGCTACAATTCAATATCATGATTACCACGTGTTATTGAGGCTAAAGTATGAACTTTTTTAATTTTTGGTGTTAGCCAACCACGTGTTACTTAGACCGAAGTGTAAATCAAATTCAAATTATAATACAGTGAAATTATTCTTTCGTGTCACGGTATTAAGGCTAACTAAAACCACATTCTATGGCAGCTAGTAATTATATAATTTATTTTACCTTCAGATGAATGATGACAAGACGCCCCTGGAACAACTGTCGCTGGACAAGCTTTTCGACTGAACGGAGATTCGACCGACAGGAAAGAGGTATAAACACTTATTATAATAATACTTGACATCTGTAATTGTGGATGTGATCCAAACCCCACGTCGGTCCAATTAAAAACTAGCTTAGGCAATTAGTAGCAGCGTTTTTAATACGCTGAAATTATTATTCTTCGAAGACACTAAACCTAGCTGCGCAACTGAATATCCCTGTAACAGCCAGGTGGAACCTCCAACCTCCCAGGGAAATTAAGTGGCATCGCCGACTCAGCTACGCCTACGTCTGGCTATGCTCTCGGGGTGTAACTCCCATGATTTAGTTAATCGTTATGAAACGAATAACTGTATGAAGAAGAGAGTGCCTGCGTCTGGCTATGCTCTCGGAGTGTAACTCCCATGATTTAGTTAATCGTTATGAAACGAATAACTGTATGAAGAAGAGAGTGCCTGCGTCTGGCTATGCTCTCGGGGTGTAACTCCCATGATTTAGTTAATCGTTATGAAACGAATAACTGTATGAAGAAGAGAGTGCCTGCGTCTGGCTATGCTCTCGGAGTGTAACTCCCATGATTTAGTTAATCGTTATGAAACGAATAACTGTATGAAGAAGAGAGTGCCTGCGTCTGGCTATGCTCTCGGGGTGTAACTCCCATGATTTAGTTAATCGTTATGAAACGAATAACTGTATGAAGAAGAAAGTGCCTGCGTCTGGCTATGCTCTCGGAGTGTAACTCCCATGATTAAGTTAATCGTTATGAAACGAATAACTGTATGTTGAAGAGAGTGACTGCGTCTGGCTATGCTCTCGGAGTGTAACTCCCATGATTTAGTTAATCGTTATGAAACGAATAACTGTATGTAGAAGAGAGTGCCTGCGTCTGGCTATGCTCTCGGAGTGTAACTCCCATGATTTAGTTAATCGTTATGAAACGAATAACTGTATGTAGAAGAGAGTGCCTACGTCTGGCTATGTATGCTCTCGGAGTGTAACTCCCATGATTTAGTTAATCGTTATGAAACGAATAACTGTATGTTGAAGAGAGTGCCTGCGTCTGGCTATGCTCTCGGAGTGTAACTCCCATGATTTAGTTAATCGTTATGAAACGAATAACTGTATGTAGAAGAGAGTGCCTACGTCTGGCTATGTATGCTCTCGGAGTGTAACTCCCATGATTTAGTTAATCGTTATGAAACGAATAACTGTATGTTGAAGAGAGTGCCTGCGTCTGGCTATGCTCTCGGAGTGTAACTCCCATGATTTAGTTAATCGTTATGAAACGAATAACTGTATGTAGAAGAGAGTGCCTGCGTCTGGCTATGCTCTCGGAGTGTAACTCCCATGATTTAGTTAATCGTTATGAAACGAATAACTGTATGTAGAAGAGAGTGCCTGCGTCTGGCTATGCTCTCGGAGTGTAACTCCCATGATTTAGTTAATCGTTATGAAACGAATAACTGTATGTAGAAGAGAGTGCCTGCGTCTGGCTATGCTCTCGGAGTGTAACTCCCATGATTTAGTTAATCGTTATGAAACGAATAACTGTATGTAGAAGAGAGTGCCTGCGTCTGGCTATGCTCTCGGAGTGTAACTCCCATGATTTAGTTAATCGTTATGAAACGAATAACTGTATGTAGAAGAGAGTGCCTGCGTCTGGCTATGCTCTCGGAGTGTAACTCCCATGATTTAGTTAATCGTTATGAAACGAATAACTGTATGTAGAAGAGAGTGCCTGCGTCTGGCTATGCTCTCGGAGTGTAACTCCCATGATTTAGTTAATCGTTATGAAACGAATAACTGTATGTAGAAGAGAGTGCCTGCGTCTGGCTATGCTCTCGGAGTGTAACTCCCATGATTTAGTTAATCGTTATGAAACGAATAACTGTATGTAGAAGAGAGTGCCTACGTCTGGCTATGTATGCTCTCGGAGTGTAACTCCCATGATTTAGTTAATCGTTATGAAACGAATAACTGTATGTTGAAGAGAGTGCCTGCGTCTGGCTATGCTCTCGGAGTGTAACTCCCATGATTTAGTTAATCGTTATGAAACGAATAACTGTATGTTGAAGAGAGTGCCTGCGTCTGGCTATGCTCTCGGAGTGTAACTCCCATGATTTAGTTAATAGTTATGAAACGAATAACTGTATGTTGAAGAGAGTGCCTGCGTCTGGCTATGCTCTCGGAGTGTAACTCCCATGATTTAGTTAATCGTTATGAAACGAATAACTGTATGTAGAAGAGAGTGCCTGCGTCTGGCTATGCTCTCGGAGTGTAACTCCCATGATTTAGTTAATCGTTATGAAACGAATAACTGTATGTTGAAGAGAGTGCCTGCGTCTAGCTATGCTCTCGGAGTGTAACTCCCATGATTTAGTTAATCGTTATGAAACGAATAACTGTATGTAGAAGAGAGTGCCTACGTCTGGCTATGTATGCTCTCGGAGTGTAACTCCCATGATTTAGTGAATCGTTATGAAACGAATAACTGTATGTTGAAGAGAGTGCCTGCGTCTGGCTATGCTCTCGGAGTGTAACTCCCATGATTTAGTTAATCGTTATGAAACGAATAACTGTATGTAGAAGAGAGTGCCTACGTCTGGCTATGTATGCTCTCGGGGTGTAACTCCCATGATTTAGTTAATCGTTATGAAACGAATAACTGTATGTTGAAGAGAGTGCCTTTGTCTGGCTATGCTCTCGGAGTGTAACTCCCATGATTTAGTTAATCGTTATGAAACGAATAACTGTATGTTGAAGAGAGTGCCTGCGTCTGGCTATGCTCTCGGAGTGTAACTCCCATGATTTAGTTAATCGTTATGAAACGAATAACTGTATGTTGAAGAGAGTGCCTGCGTCTGGCTATGCTCTCGGAGTGTAACTCCCATGATTTAGTTAATCGTTATGAAACGAATAACTGTATGTAGAAGAGAGTGCCTACGTCTGGCTATGTATGCTCTCGGAGTGTAACTCCCATGATTTAGTTAATCGTTATGAAACGAATAACTGTATGTAGAAGAGAGTGCCTGCGTCTGGCTATGCTCTCGGAGTGTAACTCCCATGATTTAGTTAATCGTTATGAAACGAATAACTGTACGTAGAAGAGAGTGCCTGCGTCTGGCTATGCTCTCGGAGTGTAACTCCCATGATTTAGTTAATCGTTATGAAACGAATAACTGTATGTAGAAGAGAGTGCCTACGTCTGGCTATGTATGCTCTCGGAGTGTAACTCCCATGATTTAGTTAATCGTTATGAAACGAATAACTGTATGTTGAAGAGAGTGCCTGCGTCTGGCTATGCTCTCGGAGTGTAACTCCCATGATTTAGTTAATCGTTATGAAACGAATAACTGTATGTTGAAGAGAGTGCCTGCGTCTGGCTATGCTCTCGGAGTGTAACTCCCATGATTTAGTTAATCGTTATGAAACGAATAACTGTATGTTGAAGAGAGTGCCTGCGTCTGGCTATGCTCTCGGAGTGTAACTCCCATGATTTAGTTAATCGTTATGAAACGAATAACTGTATGTAGAAGAGAGTGCCTACGTCTGGCTATGTATGCTCTCGGAGTGTAACTCCCATGATTTAGTTAATCGTTATGAAACGAATAACTGTATGTTGAAGAGAGTGCCTGCGTCTGGCTATGCTCTCGGAGTGTAACTCCCATGATTTAGTTAATCGTTATGAAACGAATAACTGTATGTTGAAGAGAGTGCCTGCGTCTGGCTATGCTCTCGGAGTGTAACTCCCATGATTTAGTTAATCGTTATGAAACGAATAACTGTATGTTGAAGAGAGTGCCTGCGTCTGGCTATGCTCTCGGAGTGTAACTCCCATGATTTAGTTAATCGTTATGAAACGAATAACTGTATGTAGAAGAGAGTGCCTACGTCTGGCTATGTATGCTCTCGGAGTGTAACTCCCATGATTTAGTTAATCGTTATGAAACGAATAACTGTATGTTGAAGAGAGTGCCTGCGTCTGGCTATGCTCTCGGAGTGTAACTCCCATGATTTAGTTAATAGTTATGAAACGAATAACTGTATGTAGAAGAGAGTGCCTGCGTCTGGCTATGCTCTCGGAGTGTAACTCCCATGATTTAGTTAATCGTTATGAAACGAATAACTGTATGTAGAAGAGAGTGCCTACGTCTGGCTATGTATGCTCTCGGAGTGTAACTCCCATGATTTAGTTAATCGTTATGAAACGAATAACTGTATGTAGAAGAGAGTGCCTGCGTCTGGCTATGCTCTCGGAGTGTAACTCCCATGATTTAGTTAATCGTTATGAAACGAATAACTGTACGTAGAAGAGAGTGCCTGCGTCTGGCTATGCTCTCGGAGTGTAACTCCCATGATTTAGTTAATCGTTATGAAACGAATAACTGTATGTAGAAGAGAGTGCCTACGTCTGGCTATGTATGCTCTCGGAGTGTAACTCCCATGATTTAGTAAATCGTTATGAAACGAATAACTGTATGTTGAAGAGAGTGCCTGCGTCTGGCTATGCTCTCGGAGTGTAACTCCCATGATTTAGTTAATCGTTATGAAACGAATAACTGTATGTTGAAGAGAGTGCCTGCGTCTGGCTATGCTCTCGGAGTGTAACTCCCATGATTTAGTTAATCGTTATGAAACGAATAACTGTATGTTGAAGAGAGTGCCTGCGTCTGGCTATGCTCTCGGAGTGTAACTCCCATGATTTAGTTAATCGTTATGAAACGAATAACTGTATGTAGAAGAGAGTGCCTACGTCTGGCTATGTATGCTCTCGGAGTGTAACTCCCATGATTTAGTTAATCGTTATGAAACGAATAACTGTATGTTGAAGAGAGTGCCTGCGTCTGGCTATGCTCTCGGAGTGTAACTCCCATGATTTAGTTAATCGTTATGAAACGAATAACTGTATGTAGAAGAGAGTGCCTACGTCTGGCTATGTATGCTCTCGGAGTGTAACTCCCATGATTTAGTTAATCGTTATGAAACGAATAACTGTATGTAGAAGAGAGTGCCTACGTCTGGCTATGTATGCTCTCGGAGTGTAACTCCCATGACTTAGTTAATCGTTATGAAACGAAAAACTGTACGTAGAAGAGAGTGCCTGCGTCTGGCTATGCTCTCGGAGTCTAACTCCCATGATTTAGTTAATCGTTATGAAACGAATAACTGTATGTAGAAGAGAGTGCCTGCGTCTGGCTATGCTCTCGGAGTGTAACTCCCATGATTTAGTTAATCGTTATGAAACGAATAACTGTACGTAGAAGAGAGTGCCTGCGTCTGGCTATGCTCTCGGAGTGTAACTCCCATGATTTAGTTAATCGTTATGAAACGAATAACTGTATGTAGAAGAGAGTGCCTACGTCTGGCTATGTATGCTCTCGGAGTGTAACTCCCATGATTTAGTTAATCGTTATGAAACGAATAACTGTATGTTGAAGAGAGTGCCTGCGTCTGGCTATGCTCTCGGAGTGTAACTCCCATGATTTAGTTAATCGTTATGAAACGAATAACTGTATGTAGAAGAGAGTGCCTGCGTCTGGCTATGCTCTCGGAGTGTAACTCCCATGATTTAGTTAATCGTTATGAAACGAATAACTGTATGTTGAAGAGAGTGCCTACGTCTGGCTATGTATGCTCTCGGAGTGTAACTCCCATGATTTAGTTAATCGTTATGAAACGAATAACTGTATGTAGAAGAGAGTGCCTGCGTCTGGCTATGCTCTCGGAGTGTAACTCCCATGATTTAGTTAATCGTTATGAAACGAATAACTGTACGTAGAAGAGAGTGCCTGCGTCTGGCTATGCTCTCGGAGTGTAACTCCCATGATTTAGTTAATCGTTATGAAACGAATAACTGTATGTAGAAGAGAGTGCCTACGTCTGGCTATGTATGCTCTCGGAGTGTAACTCCCATGATTTAGTTAATCGTTATGAAACGAATAACTGTATGTTGAAGAGAGTGCCTGCGTCTGGCTATGCTCTCGGAGTGTAACTCCCATGATTTAGTTAATAGTTATGAAACGAATAACTGTATGTTGAAGAGAGTGCCTGCGTCTGGCTATGCTCTCGGAGTGTAACTCCCATGATTTAGTTAATCGTTATGAAACGAATAACTGTATGTTGAAGAGAGTGCCTGCGTCTGGCTATGCTCTCGGAGTGTAACTCCCATGATTTAGTTAATCGTTATGAAACGAATAACTGTATGTAGAAGAGAGTGCCTACGTCTGGCTATGTATGCTCTCGGAGTGTAACTCCCATGATTTAGTTAATCGTTATGAAACGAATAACTGTATGTAGAAGAGAGTGCCTGCGTCTGGCTATGCTCTCGGAGTGTAACTCCCATGATTTAGTTAATCGTTATGAAACGAATAACTGTACGTAGAAGAGAGTGCCTGCGTCTGGCTATGCTCTCGGAGTGTAACTCCCATGATTTAGTTAATCGTTATGAAACGAATAACTGTATGTAGAAGAGAGTGCCTACGTCTGGCTATGTATGCTCTCGGAGTGTAACTCCCATGATTTAGTTAATCGTTATGAAAGGAATAACTGTATGTAGAAGAGAGTGCCTACGTCTGGGTATGTATGCTCTCGGAGTGTAACTCCCATGATTTAGTTAATCGTTATGAAACGAATAACTGTATGTTGAAGAGAGTGCCTGCGTCTGGCTATGCTCTCGGAGTGTAACTCCCATGATTTAGTTAATCGTTATGAAACGAATAACTGTATGTTGAAGAGAGTGCCTGCGTCTGGCTATGCTCTCGGAGTGTAACTCCCATGATTTAGTTAATCGTTATGAAACGAATAACTGTATGTAGAAGAGAGTGCCTGCGTCTGGCTATGCTCTCGGAGTGTAACTCCCATGATTTAGTTAATCGTTATGAAACGAATAACTGTATGTTGAAGAGAGTGCCTGCGTCTGGCTATGCTCTCGGAGTGTAACTCCCATGATTTAGTTAATCGTTATGAAACGAATAACTGTATGTTGAAGAGAGTGCCTGCGTCTGGCTATGCTCTCGGAGTGTAACTCCCATGATTTAGTTAATCGTTATGAAACGAATAACTGTATGTAGAAGAGAGTGCCTGCGTCTGGCTATGCTCTCGGAGTGTAACTCCCATGATTTAGTTAATCGTTATGAAACGAATAACTGTATGTAGAAGAGAGTGCCTGCGTCTGGCTATGCTCTCGGAGTGTAACTCCCATGATTTAGTTAATCGTTATGAAACGAATAACTGTATGTAGAAGAGAGTGCCTACGTCTGGCTATGTATGCTCTCGGAGTGTAACTCCCATGATTTAGTTAATCGTTATGAAACGAATAACTGTATGTAGAAGAGAGTGCCTACGTCTGGCTATGTATGCTCTCGGGGTGTAACTCCCATGATTTAGTTAATCGTTATGAAACGAATAACTGTATGTTGAAGAGAGTGCCTACGTCTGGCTATGTATGCTCTCGGAGTGTAACTCCCATGATTTAGTTAATCGTTATGAAACGAATAACTGTATGTAGAAGAGAGTGCCTACGTCTGGCTATGTATGCTCTCGGAGTGTAACTCCCATGATTTAGTTAATCGTTATGAAACGAATAACTGTATGTTGAAGAGAGTGCCTGCGTCTGGCTATGCTCTCGGAGTGTAACTCCCATGATTTAGTTAATCGTTATGAAACGAATAACTGTATGTTGAAGAGAGTGCCTGCGTCTGGCTATGCTCTCGGAGTGTAACTCCCATGATTTAGTTAATCGTTATGAAACGAATAACTGTATGTTGAAGAGAGTGCCTGCGTCTGGCTATGCTCTCGGAGTGTAACTCCCATGATTTAGTTAATCGTTATGAAATGAAAAACTGTACGTAGAATAGAGTGCCTGCGTCTGGCTATGCTCTCGGAGTGTAACTCCCATGATTTAGTTAATCGTTATGAAACGAATAACTGTATGTAGAAGAGAGTGCCTGCGTCTGGCTATGCTCTCGGAGTGTAACTCCCATGATTTAGTTAATCGTTATGAAACGAATAACTGTACGTAGAAGAGAGTGCCTGCGTCTGGCTATGCTCTCGGAGTGTAACTCCCATGATTTAGTTAATCGTTATGAAACGAATAACTGTATGTAGAAGAGAGTGCCTACGTCTGGCTATGTATGCTCTCGGAGTGTAACTCCCATGATTTAGTTAATCGTTATGAAACGAATAACTGTATGTTGAAGAGAGTGCCTGCGTCTGGCTATGCTCTCGGAGTGTAACTCCCATGATTTAGTTAATCGTTATGAAACGAATAACTGTATGTAGAAGAGAGTGCCTACGTCTGGCTATGTATGCTCTCGGAGTGTAACTCCCATGATTTAGTTAATCGTTATGAAACGAATAACTGTATGTTGAAGAGAGTGCCTGCGTCTGGCTATGCTCTCGGAGTGTAACTCCCATGATTTAGTTAATCGTTATGAAACGAATAACTGTATGTTGAAGAGAGTGCCTGCGTCTGGCTATGCTCTCGGAGTGTAACTCCCATGATTTAGTTAATCGTTATGAAACGAATAACTGTATGTAGAAGAGAGTGCCTACGTCTGGCTATGTATGCTCTCGGAGTGTAACTCCCATGACTTAGTTAATCGTTATGAAACGAATAACTGTATGTAGAAGAGAGTGCCTACGTCTGGCTATGTATGCTCTCGGAGTGTAACTCCCATGATTTAGTTAATCGTTATGAAACGAATAACTGTATGTTGAAGAGAGTGCCTGCGTCTGGCTATGCTCTCGGAGTGTAACTCCCATGATTTAGTTAATCGTTATGAAACGAATAACTGTATGTTGAAGAGAGTGCCTGCGTCTGGCTATGCTCTCGGAGTGTAACTCCCATGATTTAGTTAATAGTTATGAAACGAATAACTGTATGTTGAAGAGAGTGCCTGCGTCTGGCTATGCTCTCGGAGTGTAACTCCCATGATTTAGTTAATCGTTATGAAACGAATAACTGTATGTAGAAGAGAGTGCCTGCGTCTGGCTATGCTCTCGGAGTGTAACTCCCATGATTTAGTTAATCGTTATGAAACGAATAACTGTATGTTGAAGAGAGTGCCTGCGTCTAGCTATGCTCTCGGAGTGTAACTCCCATGATTTAGTTAATCGTTATGAAACGAATAACTGTATGTAGAAGAGAGTGCCTACGTCTGGCTATGTATGCTCTCGGGGTGTAACTCCCATGATTTAGTTAATCGTTATGAAACGAATAACTGTATGTTGAAGAGAGTGCCTGCGTCTGGCTATGCTCTCGGAGTGTAACTCCCATGATTTAGTTAATCGTTATGAAACGAATAACTGTATGTTGAAGAGAGTGCCTGCGTCTGGCTATGCTCTCGGAGTGTAACTCCCATGATTTAGTTAATCGTTATGAAACGAATAACTGTATGTTGAAGAGAGTGCCTGCGTCTGGCTATGCTCTCGGAGTGTAACTCCCATGATTTAGTTAATCGTTATGAAACGAATAACTGTATGTAGAAGAGAGTGCCTACGTCTGGCTATGTATGCTCTCGGAGTGTAACTCCCATGATTTAGTTAATCGTTATGAAACGAATAACTGTATGTAGAAGAGAGTGCCTGCGTCTGGCTATGCTCTCGGAGTGTAACTCCCATGATTTAGTTAATCGTTATGAAACGAATAACTGTACGTAGAAGAGAGTGCCTGCGTCTGGCTATGCTCTCGGAGTGTAACTCCCATGATTTAGTTAATCGTTATGAAACGAATAACTGTATGTAGAAGAGAGTGCCTACGTCTGGCTATGTATGCTCTCGGAGTGTAACTCCCATGATTTAGTTAATCGTTATGAAACGAATAACTGTATGTTGAAGAGAGTGCCTGCGTCTGGCTATGCTCTCGGAGTGTAACTCCCATGATTTAGTTAATCGTTATGAAACGAATAACTGTATGTTGAAGAGAGTGCCTGCGTCTGGCTATGCTCTCGGAGTGTAACTCCCATGATTTAGTTAATCGTTATGAAACGAATAACTGTATGTTGAAGAGAGTGCCTGCGTCTGGCTATGCTCTCGGAGTGTAACTCCCATGATTTAGTTAATCGTTATGAAACGAATAACTGTATGTAGAAGAGAGTGCCTACGTCTGGCTATGTATGCTCTCGGAGTGTAACTCCCATGATTTAGTTAATCGTTATGAAACGAATAACTGTATGTTGAAGAGAGTGCCTGCGTCTGGCTATGCTCTCGGAGTGTAACTCCCATGATTTAGTTAATCGTTATGAAACGAATAACTGTATGTTGAAGAGAGTGCCTGCGTCTGGCTATGCTCTCGGAGTGTAACTCCCATGATTTAGTTAATAGTTATGAAACGAATAACTGTATGTTGAAGAGAGTGCCTGCGTCTGGCTATGCTCTCGGAGTGTAACTCCCATGATTTAGTTAATCGTTATGAAACGAATAACTGTATGTTGAAGAGAGTGCCTGCGTCTGGCTATGCTCTCGGAGTGTAACTCCCATGATTTAGTTAATCGTTATGAAACGAATAACTGTATGTTGAAGAGAGTGCCTGCGTCTAGCTATGCTCTCGGAGTGTAACTCCCATGATTTAGTTAATCGTTATGAAACGAATAACTGTATGTAGAAGAGAGTGCCTACGTCTGGCTATGTATGCTCTCGGAGTGTAACTCCCATGATTTAGTTAATCGTTATGAAACGAATAACTGTATGTTGAAGAGAGTGCCTGCGTCTGGCTATGCTCTCGGAGTGTAACTCCCATGATTTAGTTAATCGTAATGAAACGAATAACTGTATGTAGAAGAGAGTTCCTACGTCTGGCTATGTATGCTCTCGGGGTGTAACTCCCATGATTTAGTTAATCGTTATGAAACGAATAACTGTATGTTGAAGAGAGTGCCTGCGTCTGGCTATGCTCTCGGAGTGTAACTCCCATGATTTAGTTAATCGTTATGAAACGAATAACTGTATGTTGAAGAGAGTGCCTGCGTCTGGCTATGCTCTCGGAGTGTAACTCCCATGATTTAGTTAATCGTTATGAAACGAATAACTGTATGTTGAAGAGAGTGCCTGCGTCTGGCTATGCTCTCGGAGTGTAACTCCCATGATTTAGTTAATCGTTATGAAACGAATAACTGTATGTTGAAGAGAGTGCCTGCGTCTGGCTATGCTCTCGGAGTGTAACTCCCATGATTTAGTTAATCGTTATGAAACGAATAACTGTATGTTGAAGAGAGTGCCTGCGTCTGGCTATGCTCTCGGAGTGTAACTCCCATGATTTAGTTAATCGTTATGAAACGAATAACTGTATGTAGAAGAGAGTGCCTGCGTCTGGCTATGCTCTCGGAGTGTAACTCCCATGATTTAGTTAATCGTTATGAAACGAATAACTGTACGTAGAAGAGAGTGCCTGCGTCTGGCTATGCTCTCGGAGTGTAACTCCCATGATTTAGTTAATCGTTATGAAACGAATAACTGTATGTAGAAGAGAGTGCCTACGTCTGGCTATGTATGCTCTCGGAGTGTAACTCCCATGATTTAGTTAATCGTTATGAAACGAATAACTGTATGTTGAAGAGAGTGCCTGCGTCTGGCTATGCTCTCGGAGTGTAACTCCCATGATTTAGTTAATCGTTATGAAACGAATAACTGTATGTAGAAGAGAGTGCCTACGTCTGGCTATGTATGCTCTCGGAGTGTAACTCCCATGATTTAGTTAATCGTTATGAAACGAATAACTGTATGTTGAAGAGAGTGCCTGCGTCTGGCTATGCTCTCGGAGTGTAACTCCCATGATTTAGTTAATCGTTATGAAACGAATAACTGTATGTAGAAGAGAGTGCCTACGTCTGGCTATGTATGCTCTCGGGGTGTAACTCCCATGATTTAGTTAATCGTTATGAAACGAATAACTGTATGTTGAAGAGAGTGCCTGCGTCTGGCTATGCTCTCGGAGTGTAACTCCCATGATTTAGTTAATCGTTATGAAACGAATAACTGTATGTAGAAGAGAGTGCCTACGTCTGGCTATGTATGCTCTCGGAGTGTAACTCCCATGATTTAGTTAATCGTTATGAAACGAATAACTGTATGTAGAAGAGAGTGCCTGCGTCTGGCTATGCTCTCGGAGTGTAACTCCCATGATTTAGTTAATCGTTATGAAACGAATAACTGTATGTAGAAGAGAGTGCCTGCGTCTGGCTATGCTCTCGGAGTGTAACTTCCATGATTTAGTTAATCGTTATGAAACGAATAACTGTATGTAGAAGAGAGTGCCTGCGTCTGGCTATGCTCTCGGAGTGTAACTCCCATGATTTAGTTAATCGTTATGAAACGAATAACTGTATGTAGAAGAGAGTGCCTGCATCTGGCTATGCTCTCGGAGTGTAACTCCCATGATTTAGTTAATCGTTATGAAACGAATAACTGTATGTAGAAGAGAGTGCCTGCGTCTGGCTATGCTCTCGGAGTGTAACTCCCATGATTTAGTTAATCGTTATGAAACGAATAACTGTATGTAGAAGAGAGTGCCTGCGTCTGGCTATGCTCTCGGAGTGTAACTCCCATGATTTAGTTAATCGTTATGAAACGAATAACTGTATGTTGAAGAGAGTGCCTGCGTCTGGCTATGCTCTCGGAGTGTAACTCCCATGATTTAGTTAATCGTTATGAAACGAATAACTGTATGTAGAAGAGAGTGCCTACGTCTGGCTATGTATGCTCTCGGAGTGTAACTCCCATGATTTAGTTAATCGTTATGAAACGAATAACTGTATGTTGAAGAGAGTGCCTGCGTCTGGCTATGCTCTCGGAGTGTAACTCCCATGATTTAATTAATCGTTATGAAACGAATAACTGTATGTAGAAGAGAGTGCCTGCGTCTGGCTATGCTCTCGGAGTGTAACTCCCATGATTTAGTTAATCGTTATGAAACGAATAACTGTATGTAGAAGAGAGTGCCTGCGTCTGGCTATGCTCTCGGAGTGTAACTCCCATGATTTAGTTAATCGTTATGAAACGAATAACTGTATGTAGAAGAGAGTGCCTGCGTCTGGCTATGCTCTCGGAGTGTAACTCCCATGATTTAGTTAATCGTTATGAAACGAATAACTGTATGTAGAAGAGAGTGCCTACGTCTGGCTATGTATGCTTTCGGAGTGTAACTCCCATGATTTAGTTAATCGTTATGAAACGAATAACTGTATGTTGAAGAGAGTGCCTGTGTCTGGCTATGCTCTCGGAGTGTAACTCCCATGATTTAGTTAATCGTTATGAAACGAATAACTGTATGTTGAAGAGAGTGCCTGCGTCTGGCTATGCTCTCGGAGTGTAACTCCCATGATTTAGTTAATCGTTATGAAACGAATAACTGTATGTAGAAGAGAGTGCCTACGTCTGGCTATGCTCTCGGAGTGTAACTCCCATGATTTAGTTAATCGTTATGAAACGAATAACTGTATGTTGAAGAGAGTGCCTGCGTCTGGCTATGCTCTCGGAGTGTAACTCCCATGATTTAGTTAATCGTTATGAAACGAATAACTGTATGTTGAAGAGAGTGCCTGCGTCTGGCTATGCTCTCGGAGTGTAACTCCCATGATTTAGTTAATCGTTATGAAACGAATAACTGTATGTTGAAGAGAGTGCCTGCGTCTGGCTATGCTCTCGGAGTGTAACTCCCATGATTTAGTTAATCGTTATGAAACGAATAACTGTATGTAGAAGAGAGTGCCTACGTCTGGCTATGTATGCTCTCGGAGTGTAACTCCCATGATTTAGTTAATCGTTATGAAACGAATAACTGTATGTTGAAGAGAGTGCCTGCATCTGGCTATGCTCTCGGAGTGTAACTCCCATGATTTAGTTAATCGTTATGAAACGAATAACTGTATGTTGAAGAGAGTGCCTGCGTCTGGCTATGCTCTCGGAGTTTAACTCCCATGATTTAGTTAATCGTTATGAAACGAATAACTGTACGTAGAAGAGAGTGCCTGCGTCTGGCTATGCTCTCGGAGTGTAACTCCCATGATTTAGTTAATCGTTACGAAACGAATAACTGTATGTTGAAGAGAGTGCCTGCGTCTGGCTATGCTCTCGGAGTGTAACTCCCATGATTTAGTTAATCGTTATGAAACGAATAACTGTATGTAGAAGAGAGTGCCTACGTCTGGCTATGTATGCTCTCGGAGTGTAACTCCCATGATTTAGTTAATCGTTATGAAACGAATAACTGTATGTAGAAGAGAGTGCCTACGTCTGGCTATGTATGCTCTCGGAGTGTAACTCCCATGATTTAGTTAATCGTTATGAAACGAATAACTGTATGTTGAAGAGAGTGCCTGCGTCTGGCTATGCTCTCGGAGTGTAACTCCCATGATTTAGTTAATCGTTATGAAACGAATAACTGTATGTAGAAGAGAGTGCCTACGTCTGGCTATGTATGCTCTCGGAGTGTAACTCCCATGATTTAGTTAATCGTTATGAAACGAATAACTGTATGTTGAAGAGAGTGCCTGCGTCTGGCTATGCTCTCGGAGTGTAACTCCCATGATTTAGTTAATCGTTATGAAACGAATAACTATGTAGAAGAGAGTGCCTACGTCTGGCTATGTATGCTCTCGGAGTGTAACTCCCATGATTTAGTTAATCGTTATGAAACGAATAACTGTATGTTGAAGAGAGTGCCTGCGTCTGGCTATGCTCTCGGAGTGTAACTCCCATGATTTAGTTAATCGTTATGAAACGAATAACTATATGTAGAAGAGAGTGCCTACGTCTGGCTATGTATGCTCTCGGGGTGTAACTCCCATGATTTAGTTAATCGTTATGAAACGAATAACTGTATGTTGAAGAGAGTGCCTGCGTCTGGCTATGCTCTCGGAGTGTAACTCCCATGATTTAGTTAATCGTTATGAAACGAATAACTGTATGTAGAAGAGAGTGCCTACGTCTGGCTATGTATGCTCTCGGAGTGTAACTCCCATGATTTAGTTAATCGTTATGAAACGAATAACTGTATGTTGAAGAGAGTGCCTGCGTCTGGCTATGCTCTCGGAGTGTAACTCCAATGATTTAGTTAATCGTTATGAAACAAATAACTGTATGTTGAAGAGAGTGCCTGCGTCTGGCTATGCTCTCGGAGTGTAACTCCCATGATTTAGTTAATCGTTATGAAACGAATAACTGTATGTTGAAGAGAGTGCCTGCGTCTGGCTATGCTCTCGGAGTGTAACTCCCATGATTTAGTTAATCGTTATGAAACGAATAACTGTATGTTGAAGAGAGTGCCTGCGTCTGGCTATGCTCTCGGAGTGTAACTCCCATGATTTAGTTAATCGTTATGAAACGAATAACTGTATGTTGAAGAGAGTGCCTGCGTCTGGCTATGCTCTCGGAGTGTAACTCCCATGATTTAGTTAATCGTTATGAAACGAATAACTGTATGTAGAAGAGAGTGCCTACGTCTGGCTATGTATGCTCTCGGAGTGTAACTCCCATGATTTAGTTAATCGTTATGAAACGAATAACTGTATGTTGAAGAGAGTGCCTGCGTCTGGCTATGCTCTCGGAGTGTAACTCCCATGATTTAGTTAATCGTTATGAAACGAATAACTGTATGTTGAAGAGAGTGCCTGCGTCTGGCTATGCTCTCGGAGTGTAACTCCCATGATTTAGTTAATCGTTATGAAACGAATAACTGTATGTAGAAGAGAGTGCCTGCGTCTGGCTATGCTCTCGGAGTGTAACTCCCATGATTTAGTTAATCGTTATGAAACGAATAACTGTACGTAGAAGAGAGTGCCTGCGTCTGGCTATGCTCTCGGAGTGTAACTCCCATGATTTAGTTAATCGTTATGAAACGAATAACTGTACGTAGAAGAGAGTGCCTGCGTCTGGCTATGCTCTCGGAGTGTAACTCCCATGATTTAGTTAATCGTTATGAAACGAGTAACTGTATGTAGAAGAGAGTGCCTGCGTCTGGCTATGCTCTCGGAGTGTAACTCCCATGATTTAGTTAATCGTTATGAAACGAATAACTGTATGTACAAGAGAGTGCCTGCGTCTGGCTATACTCTCGGAGTGTAACTTCCATGATTTAGTTAATCGTTATGAAACGAATAACTGTATGTAGAAGAGAGTGCCTGCGTCTGGCTATGCTCTCGGAGTGTAACTCCCATGATTTAGTTAATCGTTATGAAACGAATAACTGTATGTAGAAGAGAGTGCCTGCGTCTGGCTATGCTCTCGGAGTGTAACTCCCATGATTTAGTTAATCGTTATGAAACGAATAACTGTATGTAGAAGAGAGTGCCTGCGTCTGGCTATGCTCTCGGAGTGTAACTCCCATGATTTAGTTAATCGTTATGAAACGAATAACTGTATGTAGAAGAGAGTGCCTACGTCTGGCTATGCTCTCGGAGTGTAACTCCCATGATTTAGTTAATCGTTATGAAACGAATAACTGTATGTTGAAGAGAGTGCCTGCGTCTGGCTATGCTCTCGGAGTGTAACTCCCATGATTTAGTTAATCGTTATGAAACGAATAACTGTATGTTGAAGAGAGTGCCTGCGTCTGGCTATGCTCTCGGAGTGTAACTCCCATGATTTAGTTAATCGTTATGAAACGAATAACTGTATGTTGAAGAGAGTGCCTGCGTCTGGCTATGCTCTCGGAGTGTAACTCCCATGATTTAGTTAATCGTTATGAAACGAATAACTGTATGTTGAAGAGAGTGCCTGCATCTGGCTATGCTCTCGGAGTGTAACTCCCATGATTTAGTTAATCGTTATGAAACGAATAACTGTATGTTGAAGAGAGTGCCTGCGTCTGGCTATGCTCTCGGAGTTTAACTCCCATGATTTAGTTAATCGTTATGAAACGAATAACTGTACGTAGAAGAGAGTGCCTGCGTCTGGCTATGCTCTCGGAGTGTAACTCCCATGATTTAGTTAATCGTTACGAAACGAATAACTGTATGTTGAAGAGAGTGCCTGCGTCTGGCTATGCTCTCGGAGTGTAACTCCCATGATTTAGTTAATCGTTATGAAACGAATAACTGTATGTAGAAGAGAGTGCCTACGTCTGGCTATGTATGCTCTCGGAGTGTAACTCCCATGATTTAGTTAATCGTTATGAAACGAATAACTGTATGTTGAAGAGAGTGCCTGCGTCTGGCTATGCTCTCGGAGTGTAACTCCCATGATTAAGTTAATCGTTATGAAACGAATAACTGTATGTTGAAGAGAGTGCCTGCGTCTGGCTATGCTCTCGGAGTGTAACTCCCATGATTTAGTTAATCGTTATGAAACGAATAACTGTATGTAGAAGAGAGTGCCTACGTCTGGCTATGTATGCTCTCGGAGTGTAACTCCCATGATTTAGTTAATCGTTATGAAACGAATAACTGTATGTTGAAGAGAGTGCCTGCGTCTGGCTATGCTCTCGGAGTGTAACTCCAATGATTTAGTTAATCGTTATGAAACAAATAACTGTATGTTGAAGAGAGTGCCTGCGTCTGGCTATGCTCTCGGAGTGTAACTCCCATGATTTAGTTAATCGTTATGAAACGAATAACTGTATGTTGAAGAGAGTGCCTGCGTCTGGCTATGCTCTCGGAGTGTAACTCCCATGATTTAGTTAATCGTTATGAAACGAATAACTGTATGTTGAAGAGAGTGCCTGCGTCTGGCTATGCTCTCGGAGTGTAACTCCCATGATTTAGTTAATCGTTATGAAACGAATAACTGTATGTTGAAGAGAGTGCCTGCGTCTGGCTATGCTCTCGGAGTGTAACTCCCATGATTTAGTTAATCGTTATGAAACGAATAACTGTATGTAGAAGAGAGTGCCTACGTCTGGCTATGTATGCTCTCGGAGTGTAACTCCCATGATTTAGTTAATCGTTATGAAACGAATAACTGTATGTTGAAGAGAGTGCCTGCGTCTGGCTATGCTCTCGGAGTGTAACTCCCATGATTTAGTTAATCGTTATGAAACGAATAACTGTATGTTGAAGAGAGTGCCTGCGTCTGGCTATGCTCTCGGAGTGTAACTCCCATGATTTAGTTAATCGTTATGAAACGAATAACTGTATGTAGAAGAGAGTGCCTGCGTCTGGCTATGCTCTCGGAGTGTAACTCCCATGATTTAGTTAATCGTTATGAAACGAATAACTGTACGTAGAAGAGAGTGCCTGCGTCTGGCTATGCTCTCGGAGTGTAACTCCCATGATTTAGTTAATCGTTATGAAACGAATAACTGTACGTAGAAGAGAGTGCCTGCGTCTGGCTATGCTCTCGGAGTGTAACTCCCATGATTTAGTTAATCGTTATGAAACGAGTAACTGTATGTAGAAGAGAGTGCCTGCGTCTGGCTATGCTCTCGGAGTGTAACTCCCATGATTTAGTTAATCGTTATGAAACGAATAACTGTATGTACAAGAGAGTGCCTGCGTCTGGCTATACTCTCGGAGTGTAACTTCCATGATTTAGTTAATCGTTATGAAACGAATAACTGTATGTAGAAGAGAGTGCCTGCGTCTGGCTATGCTCTCGGAGTGTAACTCCCATGATTTAGTTAATCGTTATGAAACGAATAACTGTATGTAGAAGAGAGTGCCTGCGTCTGGCTATGCTCTCGGAGTGTAACTCCCATGATTTAGTTAATCGTTATGAAACGAATAACTGTATGTAGAAGAGAGTGCCTGCGTCTGGCTATGCTCTCGGAGTGTAACTCCCATGATTTAGTTAATCGTTATGAAACGAATAACTGTATGTAGAAGAGAGTGCCTGCGTCTGGCTATGCTCTCGGAGTGTAACTCCCATGATTAAGTTAATCGTTATGAAACGAATAACTGTATGTTGAAGAGAGTGCCTGCGTCTGGCTATGCTCTCGGAGTGTAACTCCCATGATTTAGTTAATCGTTATGAAACGAATAACTGTATGTAGAAGAGAGTGCCTACGTCTGGCTATGTATGCTCTCGGAGTGTAACTCCCATGATTTAGTTAATCGTTATGAAACGAATAACTGTATGTTGAAGAGAGTGCCTGCGTCTGGCTATGCTCTCGGAGTGTAACTCCAATGATTTAGTTAATCGTTATGAAACAAATAACTGTATGTTGAAGAGAGTGCCTGCGTCTGGCTATGCTCTCGGAGTGTAACTCCCATGATTTAGTTAATCGTTATGAAACGAATAACTGTATGTTGAAGAGAGTGCCTGCGTCTGGCTATGCTCTCGGAGTGTAACTCCCATGATTTAGTTAATCGTTATGAAACGAATAACTGTATGTTGAAGAGAGTGCCTGCGTCTGGCTATGCTCTCGGAGTGTAACTCCCATGATTTAGTTAATCGTTATGAAACGAATAACTGTATGTTGAAGAGAGTGCCTGCGTCTGGCTATGCTCTCGGAGTGTAACTCCCATGATTTAGTTAATCGTTATGAAACGAATAACTGTATGTAGAAGAGAGTGCCTACGTCTGGCTATGTATGCTCTCGGAGTGTAACTCCCATGATTTAGTTAATCGTTATGAAACGAATAACTGTATGTTGAAGAGAGTGCCTGCGTCTGGCTATGCTCTCGGAGTGTAACTCCCATGATTTAGTTAATCGTTATGAAACGAATAACTGTATGTTGAAGAGAGTGCCTGCGTCTGGCTATGCTCTCGGAGTGTAACTCCCATGATTTAGTTAATCGTTATGAAACGAATAACTGTATGTAGAAGAGAGTGCCTGCGTCTGGCTATGCTCTCGGAGTGTAACTCCCATGATTTAGTTAATCGTTATGAAACGAATAACTGTACGTAGAAGAGAGTGCCTGCGTCTGGCTATGCTCTCGGAGTGTAACTCCCATGATTTAGTTAATCGTTATGAAACGAATAACTGTACGTAGAAGAGAGTGCCTGCGTCTGGCTATGCTCTCGGAGTGTAACTCCCATGATTTAGTTAATCGTTATGAAACGAGTAACTGTATGTAGAAGAGAGTGCCTGCGTCTGGCTATGCTCTCGGAGTGTAACTCCCATGATTTAGTTAATCGTTATGAAACGAATAACTGTATGTACAAGAGAGTGCCTGCGTCTGGCTATACTCTCGGAGTGTAACTTCCATGATTTAGTTAATCGTTATGAAACGAATAACTGTATGTAGAAGAGAGTGCCTGCGTCTGGCTATGCTCTCGGAGTGTAACTCCCATGATTTAGTTAATCGTTATGAAACGAATAACTGTATGTAGAAGAGAGTGCCTGCGTCTGGCTATGCTCTCGGAGTGTAACTCCCATGATTTAGTTAATCGTTATGAAACGAATAACTGTATGTAGAAGAGAGTGCCTGCGTCTGGCTATGCTCTCGGAGTGTAACTCCCATGATTTAGTTAATCGTTATGAAACGAATAACTGTATGTAGAAGAGAGTGCCTACGTCTGGCTATGCTCTCGGAGTGTAACTCCCATGATTTAGTTAATCGTTATGAAACGAATAACTGTATGTTGAAGAGAGTGCCTGCGTCTGGCTATGCTCTCGGAGTGTAACTCCCATGATTTAGTTAATCGTTATGAAACGAATAACTGTATGTTGAAGAGAGTGCCTGCGTCTGGCTATGCTCTCGGAGTGTAACTCCCATGATTTAGTTAATCGTTATGAAACGAATAACTGTATGTTGAAGAGAGTGCCTGCGTCTGGCTATGCTCTCGGAGTGTAACTCCCATGATTTAGTTAATCGTTATGAAACGAATAACTGTATGTTGAAGAGAGTGCCTGCATCTGGCTATGCTCTCGGAGTGTAACTCCCATGATTTAGTTAATCGTTATGAAACGAATAACTGTATGTTGAAGAGAGTGCCTGCGTCTGGCTATGCTCTCGGAGTTTAACTCCCATGATTTAGTTAATCGTTATGAAACGAATAACTGTACGTAGAAGAGAGTGCCTGCGTCTGGCTATGCTCTCGGAGTGTAACTCCCATGATTTAGTTAATCGTTACGAAACGAATAACTGTATGTTGAAGAGAGTGCCTGCGTCTGGCTATGCTCTCGGAGTGTAACTCCCATGATTTAGTTAATCGTTATGAAACGAATAACTGTATGTAGAAGAGAGTGCCTACGTCTGGCTATGTATGCTCTCGGAGTGTAACTCCCATGATTTAGTTAATCGTTATGAAACGAATAACTGTATGTTGAAGAGAGTGCCTGCGTCTGGCTATGCTCTCGGAGTGTAACTCCCATGATTAAGTTAATCGTTATGAAACGAATAACTGTATGTAGAAGAGAGTGCCTACGTCTGGCTATGTATGCTCTCGGAGTGTAACTCCTATGATTTAGTTAATCGTTATGAAACGAATAACTGTATGTAGAAGAGAGTGCCTACGTCTGGCTATGTATGCTCTCGGAGTGTAACTCCCATGATTTAGTTAATCGTTATGAAACGAATAACTGTATGTTGAAGAGAGTGCCTGCGTCTGGCTATGCTCTCGGAGTGTAACTCCCATGATTTAGTTAATCGTTATGAAACGAATAACTGTATGTAGAAGAGAGTGCCTACGTCTGGCTATGTATGCTCTCGGAGTGTAACTTCCATGATTTAGTTAATCGTTATGAAACGAATAACTGTATGTTGAAGAGAGTGCCTGCGTCTGGCTATGCTCTCGGAGTGTAACTCCCATGATTTAGTTAATCGTTATGAAACGAATAACTGTACGTAGAAGAGAGTGCCTGCGTCTGGCTATGCTCTCGGAGTGTAACTCCCATGATTTAGTTAATCGTTACGAAACGAATAACTGTATGTTGAAGAGAGTGCCTGCGTCTGGCTATGCTCTCGGAGTGTAACTCCCATGATTTAGTTAATCGTTATGAAACGAATAACTGTATGTAGAAGAGAGTGCCTACGTCTGGCTATGTATGCTCTCGGAGTGTAACTCCCATGATTTAGTTAATCGTTATGAAACGAATAACTGTATGTTGAAGAGAGTGCCTGCGTCTGGCTATGCTCTCGGAGTGTAACTCCCATGATTAAGTTAATCGTTATGAAACGAATAACTGTATGTAGAAGAGAGTGCCTACGTCTGGCTATGTATGCTCTCGGAGTGTAACTCCTATGATTTAGTTAATCGTTATGAAACGAATAACTGTATGTAGAAGAGAGTGCCTACGTCTGGCTATGTATGCTCTCGGAGTGTAACTCCCATGATTTAGTTAATCGTTATGAAACGAATAACTGTATGTTGAAGAGAGTGCCTGCGTCTGGCTATGCTCTCGGAGTGTAACTCCCATGATTTAGTTAATCGTTATGAAACGAATAACTGTATGTAGAAGAGAGTGCCTACGTCTGGCTATGTATGCTCTCGGAGTGTAACTTCCATGATTTAGTTAATCGTTATGAAACGAATAACTGTATGTTGAAGAGAGTGCCTGCGTCTGGCTATGCTCTCGGAGTGTAACTCCCATGATTTAGTTAATCGTTATGAAACGAATAACTATATGTAGAAGAGAGTGCCTACGTCTGGCTATGTATGCTCTCGGGGTGTAACTCCCATGATTTAGTTAATCGTTATGAAACGAATAACTGTATGTTGAAGAGAGTGCCTGCGTCTGGCTATGCTCTCGGAGTGTAACTCCCATGATTTAGTTAATCGTTATGAAACGAATAACTGTATGTAGAAGAGAGTGCCTACGTCTGGCTATGTATGCTCTCGGAGTGTAACTCCCATGATTTAGTTAATCGTTATGAAACGAATAACTGTATGTTGAAGAGAGTGCCTGCGTCTGGCTATGCTCTCGGAGTGTAACTCCAATGATTTAGTTAATCGTTATGAAACAAATAACTGTATGTTGAAGAGAGTGCCTGCGTCTGGCTATGCTCTCGGAGTGTAACTCCCATGATTTAGTTAATCGTTATGAAACGAATAACTGTACGTAGAAGAGAGTGCCTGCGTCTGGCTATGCTCTCGGAGTGTAACTCCCATGATTTAGTTAATCGTTATGAAACGAGTAACTGTATGTAGAAGAGAGTGCCTGCGTCTGGCTATGCTCTCGGAGTGTAACTCCCATGATTTAGTTAATCGTTATGAAACGAATAACTGTATGTACAAGAGAGTGCCTGCGTCTGGCTATACTCTCGGAGTGTAACTTCCATGATTTAGTTAATCGTTATGAAACGAATAACTGTATGTAGAAGAGAGTGCCTGCGTCTGGCTATGCTCTCGGAGTGTAACTCCCATGATTTAGTTAATCGTTATGAAACGAATAACTGTATGTAGAAGAGAGTGCCTGCGTCTGGCTATGCTCTCGGAGTGTAACTCCCATGATTTAGTTAATCGTTATGAAACGAATAACTGTATGTAGAAGAGAGTGCCTGCGTCTGGCTATGCTCTCGGAGTGTAACTCCCATGATTTAGTTAATCGTTATGAAACGAATAACTGTATGTAGAAGAGAGTGCCTACGTCTGGCTATGCTCTCGGAGTGTAACTCCCATGATTTAGTTAATCGTTATGAAACGAATAACTGTATGTTGAAGAGAGTGCCTGCGTCTGGCTATGCTCTCGGAGTGTAACTCCCATGATTTAGTTAATCGTTATGAAACGAATAACTGTATGTTGAAGAGAGTGCCTGCGTCTGGCTATGCTCTCGGAGTGTAACTCCCATGATTTAGTTAATCGTTATGAAACGAATAACTGTATGTTGAAGAGAGTGCCTGCGTCTGGCTATGCTCTCGGAGTGTAACTCCCATGATTTAGTTAATCGTTATGAAACGAATAACTGTATGTTGAAGAGAGTGCCTGCATCTGGCTATGCTCTCGGAGTGTAACTCCCATGATTTAGTTAATCGTTATGAAACGAATAACTGTATGTTGAAGAGAGTGCCTGCGTCTGGCTATGCTCTCGGAGTTTAACTCCCATGATTTAGTTAATCGTTATGAAACGAATAACTGTACGTAGAAGAGAGTGCCTGCGTCTGGCTATGCTCTCGGAGTGTAACTCCCATGATTTAGTTAATCGTTACGAAACGAATAACTGTATGTTGAAGAGAGTGCCTGCGTCTGGCTATGCTCTCGGAGTGTAACTCCCATGATTTAGTTAATCGTTATGAAACGAATAACTGTATGTAGAAGAGAGTGCCTACGTCTGGCTATGTATGCTCTCGGAGTGTAACTCCCATGATTTAGTTAATCGTTATGAAACGAATAACTGTATGTTGAAGAGAGTGCCTGCGTCTGGCTATGCTCTCGGAGTGTAACTCCCATGATTAAGTTAATCGTTATGAAACGAATAACTGTATGTAGAAGAGAGTGCCTACGTCTGGCTATGTATGCTCTCGGAGTGTAACTCCTATGATTTAGTTAATCGTTATGAAACGAATAACTGTATGTAGAAGAGAGTGCCTACGTCTGGCTATGTATGCTCTCGGAGTGTAACTCCCATGATTTAGTTAATCGTTATGAAACGAATAACTGTATGTTGAAGAGAGTGCCTGCGTCTGGCTATGCTCTCGGAGTGTAACTCCCATGATTTAGTTAATCGTTATGAAACGAATAACTGTATGTAGAAGAGAGTGCCTACGTCTGGCTATGTATGCTCTCGGAGTGTAACTTCCATGATTTAGTTAATCGTTATGAAACGAATAACTGTATGTTGAAGAGAGTGCCTGCGTCTGGCTATGCTCTCGGAGTGTAACTCCCATGATTTAGTTAATCGTTATGAAACGAATAACTATATGTAGAAGAGAGTGCCTACGTCTGGCTATGTATGCTCTCGGGGTGTAACTCCCATGATTTAGTTAATCGTTATGAAACGAATAACTGTATGTTGAAGAGAGTGCCTGCGTCTGGCTATGCTCTCGGAGTGTAACTCCCATGATTTAGTTAATCGTTATGAAACGAATAACTGTATGTAGAAGAGAGTGCCTACGTCTGGCTATGTATGCTCTCGGAGTGTAACTCCCATGATTTAGTTAATCGTTATGAAACGAATAACTGTATGTTGAAGAGAGTGCCTGCGTCTGGCTATGCTCTCGGAGTGTAACTCCAATGATTTAGTTAATCGTTATGAAACAAATAACTGTATGTTGAAGAGAGTGCCTGCGTCTGGCTATGCTCTCGGAGTGTAACTCCCATGATTTAGTTAATCGTTATGAAACGAATAACTGTATGTTGAAGAGAGTGCCTGCGTCTGGCTATGCTCTCGGAGTGTAACTCCCATGATTTAGTTAATCGTTATGAAACGAATAACTGTATGTTGAAGAGAGTGCCTGCGTCTGGCTATGCTCTCGGAGTGTAACTCCCATGATTTAGTTAATCGTTATGAAACGAATAACTGTATGTTGAAGAGAGTGCCTGCGTCTGGCTATGCTCTCGGAGTGTAACTCCCATGATTTAGTTAATCGTTATGAAACGAATAACTGTATGTAGAAGAGAGTGCCTACGTCTGGCTATGTATGCTCTCGGAGTGTAACTCCCATGATTTAGTTAATCGTTATGAAACGAATAACTGTATGTTGAAGAGAGTGCCTGCGTCTGGCTATGCTCTCGGAGTGTAACTCCCATGATTTAGTTAATCGTTATGAAACGAATAACTGTATGTTGAAGAGAGTGCCTGCGTCTGGCTATGCTCTCGGAGTGTAACTCCCATGATTTAGTTAATCGTTATGAAACGAATAACTGTATGTAGAAGAGAGTGCCTGCGTCTGGCTATGCTCTCGGAGTGTAACTCCCATGATTTAGTTAATCGTTATGAAACGAATAACTGTACGTAGAAGAGAGTGCCTGCGTCTGGCTATGCTCTCGGAGTGTAACTCCCATGATTTAGTTAATCGTTATGAAACGAATAACTGTACGTAGAAGAGAGTGCCTGCGTCTGGCTATGCTCTCGGAGTGTAACTCCCATGATTTAGTTAATCGTTATGAAACGAGTAACTGTATGTAGAAGAGAGTGCCTGCGTCTGGCTATGCTCTCGGAGTGTAACTCCCATGATTTAGTTAATCGTTATGAAACGAATAACTGTATGTAGAAGAGAGTGCCTGCGTCTGGCTATACTCTCGGAGTGTAACTTCCATGATTTAGTTAATCGTTATGAAACGAATAACTGTATGTAGAAGAGAGTGCCTGCGTCTGGCTATGCTCTCGGAGTGTAACTCCCATGATTTAGTTAATCGTTATGAAACGAATAACTGTATGTAGAAGAGAGTGCCTGCGTCTGGCTATGCTCTCGGAGTGTAACTCCCATGATTTAGTTAATCGTTATGAAACGAATAACTGTATGTAGAAGAGAGTGCCTGCGTCTGGCTATGCTCTCGGAGTGTAACTCCCATGATTTAGTTAATCGTTATGAAACGAATAACTGTATGTAGAAGAGAGTGCCTACGTCTGGCTATGTATGCTCTCGGAGTGTAACTCCCATGACTTAGTTAATCGTTATGAAACGAAAAACTGTACGTAGAAGAGAGTGCCTGCGTCTGGCTATGCTCTCGGAGTGTAACTCCCATGATTTAGTTAATCGTTATGAAACGAATAACTGTATGTAGAAGAGAGTGCCTGCGTCTGGCTATGCTCTCGGAGTGTAACTCCCATGATTTAGTTAATCGTTATGAAACGAATAACTGTATGTAGAAGAGAGTGCCTACGTCTGGCTATGTATGCTCTCGGAGTGTAACTCCCATGATTTAGTTAATCGTTATGAAACGAATAACTGTATGTTGAAGAGAGTGCCTGCGTCTGGCTATGCTCTCGGAGTGTAACTCCCATGATTTAGTTAATCGTTATGAAACGAATAACTGTATGTTGAAGAGAGTGCCTGCGTCTGGCTATGCTCTCGGAGTGTAACTCCCATGATTTAGTTAATCGTTATGAAACGAATAACTGTATGTAGAAGAGAGTGCCTGCGTCTGGCTATGCTCTCGGAGTGTAACTCCCATGAATTAGTTAATCGTTATGAAACGAATAACTGTATGTTGAAGAGAGTGCCTACGTCTGGCTATGCTCTCGGAGTGTAACTCCCATGATTTAGTTAATCGTTATGAAACGAATAACTGTATGTTGAAGAGAGTGCCTGCGTCTGGCTATGCTCTCGGAGTGTAACTCCCATGATTTAGTTAATCGTTATGAAACGAATAACTGTATGTTGAAGAGAGTGCCTGCGTCTGGCTATGCTCTCGGAGTGTAACTCCCATGATTTAGTTAATCGTTATGAAACGAATAACTGTATGTAGAAGAGAGTGCCTACGTCTGGCTATGTATGCTCTCGGAGTGTAACTCCCATGACTTAGTTAATCGTTATGAAACGAATAACTGTATGTAGAAGAGAGTGCCTACGTCTGGCTATGTATGCTCTCGGAGTGTAACTCCCATGATTTAGTTAATCGTTATGAAACGAATAACTGTATGTTGAAGAGAGTGCCTGCGTCTGGCTATGCTCTCGGAGTGTAACTCCCATGATTTAGTTAATCGTTATGAAACGAATAACTGTATGTTGAAGAGAGTGCCTGCGTCTGGCTATGCTCCCGGAGTGTTACTCCAATGATTTAGTTAATCGTTATGAAACGAATAACTGTATGTTGAAGAGAGTGCCTGCGTCTGGCTATGCTCTCGGAGTGTAACTCCCATGATTTAGTTAATCGTTATGAAACGAATAACTGTATGTTGAAGAGAGTGCCTGCGTCTGGCTATGCTCTCGGAGTGTAACTCCCATGATTTAGTTAATCGTTATGAAACGAATAACTGTATGTAGAAGAGAGTGCCTGCGTCTGGCTATGCTCTCGGAGTGTAACTCCCATGATTTAGTTAATCGTTATGAAACGAATAACTGTATGTAGAAGAGAGTGCCTACGTCTGGCTATGTATGCTCTCGGAGTGTAACTCCCATGATTTAGTTAATCGTTATGAAACGAATAACTGTATGTTGAAGAGAGTGCCTGCGTCTGGCTATGCTCTCGGAGTGTAACTCCCATGATTTAGTTAATCGTTATGAAACGAATAACTGTATGTTGAAGAGAGTGCCTGCGTCTGGCTATGCTCTCGGAGTGTAACTCCCATGATTTAGTTAATCGTTATGAAACGAATAACTGTATGTAGAAGAGAGTGCCTGCGTCTGGCTATGCTCTCGGAGTGTAACTCCCATGATTTAGTTAATCGTTATGAAACGAATAACTGTACGTAGAAGAGAGTGCCTGCGTCTGGCTATGCTCTCGGAGTGTAACTCCCATGATTTAGTTAATCGTTATGAAACGAATAACTGTACGTAGAAGAGAGTGCCTGCGTCTGGCTATGCTCTCGGAGTGTAACTCCCATGATTTAGTTAATCGTTATGAAACGAGTAACTGTATGTAGAAGAGAGTGCCTGCGTCTGGCTATGCTCTCGGAGTGTAACTCCCATGATTTAGTTAATCGTTATGAAACGAATAACTGTATGTAGAAGAGAGTGCCTGCGTCTGGCTATACTCTCGGAGTGTAACTTCCATGATTTAGTTAATCGTTATGAAACGAATAACTGTATGTAGAAGAGAGTGCCTGCGTCTGGCTATGCTCTCGGAGTGTAACTCCCATGATTTAGTTAATCGTTATGAAACGAATAACTGTATGTAGAAGAGAGTGCCTGCGTCTGGCTATGCTCTCGGAGTGTAACTCCCATGATTTAGTTAATCGTTATGAAACGAATAACTGTATGTAGAAGAGAGTGCCTGCGTCTGGCTATGCTCTCGGAGTGTAACTCCCATGATTTAGTTAATCGTTATGAAACGAATAACTGTATGTAGAAGAGAGTGCCTACGTCTGGCTATGTATGCTCTCGGAGTGTAACTCCCATGACTTAGTTAATCGTTATGAAACGAAAAACTGTACGTAGAAGAGAGTGCCTGCGTCTGGCTATGCTCTCGGAGTGTAACTCCCATGATTTAGTTAATCGTTATGAAACGAATAACTGTATGTAGAAGAGAGTGCCTGCGTCTGGCTATGCTCTCGGAGTGTAACTCCCATGATTTAGTTAATCGTTATGAAACGAATAACTGTATGTAGAAGAGAGTGCCTACGTCTGGCTATGTATGCTCTCGGAGTGTAACTCCCATGATTTAGTTAATCGTTATGAAACGAATAACTGTATGTTGAAGAGAGTGCCTGCGTCTGGCTATGCTCTCGGAGTGTAACTCCCATGATTTAGTTAATCGTTATGAAACGAATAACTGTATGTTGAAGAGAGTGCCTGCGTCTGGCTATGCTCTCGGAGTGTAACTCCCATGATTTAGTTAATCGTTATGAAACGAATAACTGTATGTAGAAGAGAGTGCCTGCGTCTGGCTATGCTCTCGGAGTGTAACTCCCATGAATTAGTTAATCGTTATGAAACGAATAACTGTATGTTGAAGAGAGTGCCTGCGTCTGGCTATGCTCTCGGAGTGTAACTCCCATGATTTAGTTAATCGTTATGAAACGAATAACTGTATGTTGAAGAGAGTGCCTGCGTCTGGCTATGCTCTCGGAGTGTAACTCCCATGATTTAGTTAATCGTTATGAAACGAATAACTGTATGTAGAAGAGAGTGCCTACGTCTGGCTATGTATGCTCTCGGAGTGTAACTCCCATGACTTAGTTAATCGTTATGAAACGAATAACTGTATGTAGAAGAGAGTGCCTACGTCTGGCTATGTATGCTCTCGGAGTGTAACTCCCATGATTTAGTTAATCGTTATGAAACGAATAACTGTATGTTGAAGAGAGTGCCTGCGTCTGGCTATGCTCTCGGAGTGTAACTCCCATGATTTAGTTAATCGTTATGAAACGAATAACTGTATGTTGAAGAGAGTGCCTGCGTCTGGCTATGCTCCCGGAGTGTTACTCCAATGATTTAGTTAATCGTTATGAAACGAATAACTGTATGTTGAAGAGAGTGCCTGCGTCTGGCTATGCTCTCGGAGTGTAACTCCCATGATTTAGTTAATCGTTATGAAACGAATAACTGTATGTTGAAGAGAGTGCCTGCGTCTGGCTATGCTCTCGGAGTGTAACTCCCATGATTTAGTTAATCGTTATGAAACGAATAACTGTATGTTGCAGAGAGTGCCTACGTCTGGCTATGTATGCTCTCAGAGTGTAACTCCCATGATTTAGTTAATCGTTATGAAACGAATAACTGTATGTAGAAGAGAGTGCCTACGTCTGGCTATGTATGCTCTCGGAGTGTAACTCCCATGATTTAGTTAATCGTTATGAAACGAATAACTGTATGTAGAAGAGAGTGCCTGCGTCTGGCTATGCTCTCGGAGTGTAACTCCCATGATTTAGTTAATCGTTATGAAACGAATAACTGTATGTAGAAGAGAGTGCCTACGTCTGGCTATGTATGCTCTCGGAGTGTAACTCCCATGATTTAGTTAATCGTTATGAAACGAATAACTGTATGTTGAAGAGAGTGCCTGCGTCTGGCTATGCTCTCGGAGTGTAACTCCCATGATTTAGTTAATCGTTATGAAACGAATAACTGTATGTTGAAGAGAGTGCCTGCGTCTGGCTATGCTCTCGGAGTGTAACTCCCATGATTTAGTTAATCGTTATGAAACGAATAACTGTATGTAGAAGAGAGTGCCTGCGTCTGGCTATGCTCTCGGAGTGTAACTCCCATGAATTAGTTAATCGTTATGAAACGAATAACTGTATGTTGAAGAGAGTGCCTACGTCTGGCTATGCTCTCGGAGTGTAACTCCCATGATTTAGTTAATCGTTATGAAACGAATAACTGTATGTTGAAGAGAGTGCCTGCGTCTGGCTATGCTCTCGGAGTGTAACTCCCATGATTTAGTTAATGGTTATGAAACGAATAACTGTATGTTGAAGAGAGTGCCTGCGTCTGGCTATGCTCTCGGAGTGTAACTCCCATGATTTAGTTAATCGTTATGAAACGAATAACTGTATGTAGAAGAGAGTGCCTACGTCTGGCTATGTATGCTCTCGGAGTGTAACTCCCATGACTTAGTTAATCGTTATGAAACGAATAACTGTATGTAGAAGAGAGTGCCTACGTCTGGCTATGTATGCTCTCGGAGTGTAACTCCCATGATTTAGTTAATCGTTATGAAACGAATAACTGTATGTTGAAGAGAGTGCCTGCGTCTGGCTATGCTCTCGGAGTGTAACTCCCATGATTTAGTTAATCGTTATGAAACGAATAACTGTATGTTGAAGAGAGTGCCTGCGTCTGGCTATGCTCTCGGAGTGTAACTCCAATGATTTAGTTAATCGTTATGAAACGAATAACTGTATGTTGAAGAGAGTGCCTGCGTCTGGCTATGCTCTCGGAGTGTAACTCCCATGATTTAGTTAATCGTTATGAAACGAATAACTGTATGTTGAAGAGAGTGCCTGCGTCTGGCTATGCTCTCGGAGTGTAACTCCCATGATTTAGTTAATCGTTATGAAACGAATAACTGTATGTTGAAGAGAGTGCCTGCGTCTGGCTATGCTCTCGGAGTGTAACTCCCATGATTTAGTTAATCGTTATGAAACGAATAACTGTATGTAGAAGAGAGTGCCTACGTCTGGCTATGTATGCTCTCGGAGTGTAACTCCCATGATTTAGTTAATCGTTATGAAACGAATAACTGTATGTAGAAGAGAGTGCCTGCGTCTGGCTATGCTCTCGGAGTGTAACTCCCATGATTTAGTTAATCGTTATGAAACGAATAACTGTATGTAGAAGAGAGTGCCTACGTCTGGCTATGTATGCTCTCGGAGTGTAACTCCCATGATTTAGTTAATCGTTATGAAACGAATAACTGTATGTTGAAGAGAGTGCCTGCGTCTGGCTATGCTCTCGGAGTGTAACTCCCATGATTTAGTTAATCGTTATGAAACGAATAACTGTATGTTGAAGAGAGTGCCTGCGTCTGGCTATGCTCTCGGAGTGTAACTCCCATGATTTAGTTAATCGTTATGAAACGAATAACTGTATGTAGAAGAGAGTGCCTGCGTCTGGCTATGCTCTCGGAGTGTAACTCCCATGAATTAGTTAATCGTTATGAAACGAATAACTGTATGTTGAAGAGAGTGCCTACGTCTGGCTATGCTCTCGTAGTGTAACTCCCATGATTTAGTTAATCGTTATGAAACGAATAACTGTATGTTGAAGAGAGTGCCTGCGTCTGGCTATGCTCTCGGAGTGTAACTCCCATGATTTAGTTAATGGTTATGAAACGAATAACTGTATGTTGAAGAGAGTGCCTGCGTCTGGCTATGCTCTCGGAGTGTAACTCCCATGATTTAGTTAATCGTTATGAAACGAATAACTGTATGTAGAAGAGAGTGCCTACGTCTGGCTATGTATGCTCTCGGAGTGTAACTCCCATGACTTAGTTAATCGTTATGAAACGAATAACTGTATGTAGAAGAGAGTGCCTACGTCTGGCTATGTATGCTCTCGGAGTGTAACTCCCATGATTTAGTTAATCGTTATGAAACGAATAACTGTATGTTGAAGAGAGTGCCTGCGTCTGGCTATGCTCTCGGAGTGTAACTCCCATGATTTAGTTAATCGTTATGAAACGAATAACTGTATGTTGAAGAGAGTGCCTGCGTCTGGCTATGCTCTCGGAGTGTAACTCCAATGATTTAGTTAATCGTTATGAAACGAATAACTGTATGTTGAAGAGAGTGCCTGCGTCTGGCTATGCTCTCGGAGTGTAACTCCCATGATTTAGTTAATCGTTATGAAACGAATAACTGTATGTTGAAGAGAGTGCCTGCGTCTGGCTATGCTCTCGGAGTGTAACTCCCATGATTTAGTTAATCGTTATGAAACGAATAACTGTATGTTGAAGAGAGTGCCTGCGTCTGGCTATGCTCTCGGAGTGTAACTCCCATGATTTAGTTAATCGTTATGAAACGAATAACTGTATGTAGAAGAGAGTGCCTACGTCTGGCTATGTATGCTCTCGGAGTGTAACTCCCATGATTTAGTTAATCGTTATGAAACGAATAACTGTATGTAGAAGAGAGTGCCTACGTCTGGCTATGTATGCTCTCGGAGTGTAACTCCCATGATTTAGTTAATCGTTATGAAACGAATAACTGTATGTAGAAGAGAGCGCCTGCGTCTGGCTATGCTCTCGGAGTGTAACTCCCATGATTTAGTTAATCGTTATGAAACGAATAACTGTATGTTGAAGAGAGTGCCTGCGTCTGGCTATGCTCTCGGAGTGTAACTCCCATGATTTAGTTAATCGTTATGAAACGAATAACTGTATGTAGAAGAGAGTGCCTGCGTCTGGCTATGCTCTCGGAGTGTAACTCCCATGATTTAGTTAATCGTTATGAAACGAATAACTGTATGTAGAAGAGAGTGCCTGCGTCTGGCTATGCTCTCGGAGTGTAACTCCCATGACTTAGTTAATCGTTATGAAACGAAAAACTGTACGTAGAAGAGAGTGCCTGCGTCTGGCTATGCTCTCGGAGTGTAACTCCCATGATTTAGTTAATCGTTATGAAACGAATAACTGTATGTAGAAGAGAGTGCCTACGTCTGGCTATGTATGCTCTCGGAGTGTAACTCCCATGATTTAGTTAATCGTTATGAAACGAATAACTGTATGTAGAAGAGAGTGCCTGCGTCTGGCTATGCTCTCGGAGTGTAACTCCCATGAATTAGTTAATCGTTATGAAACGAATAACTGTATGTTGAAGAGAGTGCCTACGTCTGGCTATGCTCTCGGAGTGTAACTCCCATGATTTAGTTAATCGTTATGAAACGAATAACTGTATGTTGAAGAGAGTGCCTGCGTCTGGCTATGCTCTCGGAGTGTAACTCCCATGATTTAGTTAATCGTTATGAAACGAATAACTGTATGTTGAAGAGAGTGCCTGCGTCTGGCTATGCTCTCGGAGTGTAACTCCCATGATTTAGTTAATCGTTATGAAACGAATAACTGTATGTAGAAGAGAGTGCCTACGTCTGGCTATGTATGCTCTCGGAGTGTAACTCCCATGACTTAGTTAATCGTTATGAAACGAATAACTGTATGTAGAAGAGAGTGCCTACGTCTGGCTATGTATGCTCTCGGAGTGTAACTCCCATGATTTAGTTAATCGTTATGAAACGAATAACTGTATGTTGAAGAGAGTGCCTGCGTCTGGCTATGCTCTCGGAGTGTAACTCCCATGATTTAGTTAATCGTTATGAAACGAATAACTGTATGTTGAAGAGAGTGCCTGCGTCTGGCTATGCTCCCGGAGTGTAACTCCAATGATTTAGTTAATCGTTATGAAACGAATAACTGTATGTTGAAGAGAGTGCCTGCGTCTGGCTATGCTCTCGGAGTGTAACTCCCATGATTTAGTTAATCGTTATGAAACGAATAACTGTATGTTGAAGAGAGTGCCTGCGTCTGGCTATGCTCTCGGAGTGTAACTCCCATGATTTAGTTAATCGTTATGAAACGAATAACTGTATGTTGAAGAGAGTGCCTGCGTCTGGCTATGCTCTCGGAGTGTAACTCCCATGATTTAGTTAATCGTTATGAAACGAATAACTGTATGTAGAAGAGAGTGCCTACGTCTGGCTATGTATGCTCTCGGAGTGTAACTCCCATGATTTAGTTAATCGTTATGAAACGAATAACTGTATGTTGAAGAGAGTGCCTGCGTCTGGCTATGCTCTCGGAGTGTAACTCCCATGATTTAGTTAATCGTTATGAAACGAATAACTGTATGTTGAAGAGAGTGCCTGCGTCTGGCTATGCTCTCGGAGTGTAACTCCCATGATTTAGTTAATCGTTATGAAACGAATAACTGTATGTAGAAGAGAGTGCCTACGTCTGGCTATGTATGCTCTCGGAGTGTAACTCCCATGATTTAGTTAATCGTTATGAAACGAATAACTGTATGTTGAAGAGAGTGCCTGCGTCTGGCTATGCTCTCGGAGTGTAACTCCCATGATTTAGTTAATCGTTATGAAACGAATAACTGTATGTTGAAGAGAGTGCCTGCGTCTGGCTATGCTCTCGGAGTTTAACTCCCATGATTTAGTTAATCGTTATGAAACGAATAACTGTATGTTGAAGAGAGTGCCTGCGTCTGGCTATGCTCTCGGAGTGTAACTCCCATGATTTAGTTAATCGTTATGAAACGAATAACTGTATGTTGAAGAGAGTGCCTGCGTCTGGCTATGCTCTCGGAGTGTAACTCCCATGATTTAGTTAATCGTTATGAAACGAATAACTGTATGTTGAAGAGAGTGCCTGCGTCTGGCTATGCTCTCGGAGTGTAACTCCCATGATTTAGTTAATGGTTATGAAACGAATAACTGTATGTTGAAGAGAGTGCCTGCGTCTGGCTATGCTCTCGGAGTGTAACTCCCATGATTTAGTTAATCGTTATGAAACGAATAACTGTATGTAGAAGAGAGTGCCTACGTCTGGCTATGTATGCTCTCGAGTGTAACTCCCATGACTTAGTTAATCGTTATGAAACGAATAACTGTATGTAGAAGAGAGTGCCTACGTCTGGCTATGTATGCTCTCGGAGTGTAACTCCCATGATTTAGTTAATCGTTATGAAACGAATAACTGTATGTTGAAGAGAGTGCCTTTCGTCTGGCTATGCTCTCGGAGTGTAACTCCCATGATG
>NW_025576194.1:0-5000 GCF_905147105.1 Pieris brassicae
TTCGATTTTGATTCGTATCATTCACGTGTTTTTGTATTTTTTTCTTTTTTTGCGAGTCTTTGACAACAACAAAACAAAAAGAAAAAACCAACGTTAATGATCCTTCCGCAGGTTCCCCTACGGAAACCTTGTTACGACTTTTACTTCCTCTAAATGATCAAGATTTGGTCAACTTCCCAGCAACGCCGACGGCCGTGAGGCCACCGCGTGTCGTCCGAAGACCTCACTAAATCATTCAATCGGTAGTAGCGACGGGCGGTGTGTACAAAGGGCAGGGACGTAATCAACGCGAGCTTATGACTCGCGCTTACTAGGAATTCCTCGTTTATGGGGGATAATTGCAAACCCCCAATCCCCAGCACGAAGGAGTTTCAACGGGTTGCCCGGGCCTCTAGGCCAGGGAGAACATGTTGATTCCTTCAGTGTAGCGCGCGTGCGGCCCAGGACATCTAAGGGCATCACAGACCTGTTATTGCTCAATCTCGTGCGGCTCGAAGCCGCCGGTCCCTCTAAGAAGAATTTTAATACGTCGCCAGTGAGTTGCGCTCCCCGAGAGTCGCGCACACCTTGAATGACGACGCCTATTTAGCAGGCTAGAGTCTCGTTCGTTACCGGAATTAACCAGACAAATCGCTCCACCAACTAAGAACGGCCATGCACCACCACCCACCGAATCAAGAAAGAGCTGTTAATCTGTCAATCCTTCCGGTGTCCGGGCCTGGTGAGATTTCCCGTGTTGAGTCAAATTAAGCCGCAGGCTCCACTCTGGTGGTGCCCTTCCGTCAATTCCTTTAAGTTTCAGCTTTGCAACCATACTCCCCCCGGAGTCCAAAATCTTTGGTTTCCCGGAAGCTGCCCGCCGAGCCATTGTAGTAACGTCGGCGGATCGCTAGATGACATATTTACGGTTAGAACTAGGGCGGTATCTAATCGCCTTCGAACCTCTAACTTTCGTTCTTGATTGATGAAAACACCTTTGGCAAATGCTTTCGCTGATGTTCGTCTTGCGACGATCCAAGAATTTCACCTCTAACGTCGCAATACGAATGCCCCCAGTTATCCCTATTAATCATTACCTCGGAGTTCTGAAAACCAACAAAATAGAACCGAGATCATATTCTATTATTCCATGCACGAAATATTCAAGCGGCATTTTGAGCCCGCTTTGAGCACTCTAATTTGTTCAAAGTAAAATTGTCGGCCCACCTCGACACTCACCGAAGAGCACCGCGATAGGATTTTGATATTGAACCGGCGTTTTACCGCCGGCTCACCGACGATATGCTCCGCAGACGTGTCAGTATCACCGCGGATGCGGTGCACCGACAGCGCGGCGCACAAATGCAACTACGAGCTTTTTAACCGCAACAATTTTAGTATACGCTATTGGAGCTGGAATTACCGCGGCTGCTGGCACCAGACTTGCCCTCCAATTGTTCCTCGTTAAAATATTTAAAGTGTACTCATTCCGATTACGAGGCCTCGTAAGAGTCCCGTATCGTTATTTTTCGTCACTACCTCCCCGTGCCGGGAGTGGGTAATTTGCGCGCCTGCTGCCTTCCTTGGATGTGGTAGCCGTTTCTCAGGCTCCCTCTCCGGAATCGAACCCTGATTCCCCGTTACCCGTGACAACCATGGTAGTCGCAGAAACTACCATCGAAAGTTGATAAGGCAGACATTTGAAAGATGCGTCGCCGGTACTGGACCGTGCGATCGGCAAAAGTTATCCAGATTCATCAAAATTAACGACTTCGGACGCATGGCCCTCCGCCGATTGGTTTTGATCTAATAAAAGCACTCATCCCATCACTGGTCAGAGTTCTGATTGCATGTATTAGCTCTAGAATTACCACAGTTATCCAAGTAACTGAGTAAGATCTAAGGAACCAAAACTGATATATTGAGCCATTCGCGGTATCGCCTTAATACGGCTTGCACTGAGACATGCATGGCTTAATCTTTGAGACAAGCATATAACTACTGGCAGGATCAACCAGGGAGCTGCTTACGCAAACGACACGCCTACACCGCGGTCACGCGGCTTCGGCGAGCCGCTGGCTCGGCGGCGTCGAGGGGCGCGCGCTTGCGCGCGCGCCTTCTCGACACGCGTGAACGTAACGCGTCGAATTTGCACGCGACGCGACGTTCGCGCTTCATATCGATAGACTAACTTTGACCGGTCTACGAGCGGCCGTCCCGTCACGATCTCGCAACGAGGTGATGTACAACGATGCTCGACCACTGTGAGGGACATAAAACTGCAACGAACACGACCCCGCGGGCGGGAATCGATGTTGTGACAATTTGAAAATTGAACATTCATCTAAACGCAACTTCTCAATTTTTATTCAATACGTTATTGTAAACATATTAAAACTCGGCTGGCAATTACATGCGCACACACACGCATGATTCGCACTAGATACGATCAACGCCCGGAGCTTGAGGGATAAATTCCAACACGACGCTGCGCACACCGTTTCGACGATGGGCGCGTGTGCGTCCTCTTTTATACATTCTTTACATATACGGTCGCCGTGGCGACCGCGCACGTGTCGAACACGCTAGGCGCCCTGCGTTGAGGTGTGCCTAGAAGCGTATTCTTTTAACATCACAGATAACACCGGGGGAGACGGTCCCAAATCTTGGTCGATTGGTAACATCACCATACGGTCTGCGAACGCGGTGCTATAATATAATTTTATATTATATTATATAAAATATGAGGAGGAGTAGTATGTATATTCTTTGTTATTTTGTGTTGACACAAGAGAGATATATAAAATGTACTATACACCACACACACAGAGAGAGAGAGAGCTGGGAAAGATCTCGGCGGTCTCGCATTCGAAATACGAATTTGATATAATTTCCTCCGAAAATCCATACCCATATCTATATCATCCATGCGCGAATATATGTATATAATATTCTCACACTTCGCACAAACACAAAAACAAGAACACATTCTATTCTCTCTCGTCCGTCGTTCGTGTCTATTTGAGACGAACGACGCGCGGCAACGAGAACGAGTCGACGCTGTGCGCACGACTGTTTCGCTCCACATCTATACCGAGAGCAATAGTCCGCGTCGGCATTGGAGCGGACGTCGAATGTTTCTCGTAGAGCGAGCGAGAGAGAGACGATTTTTCATTTTATTATGTATGTGTATTGGCGTGCAGTAGTAGCACGTAGTAGTACTAGTAGTAGTAGTAAAAAAATATTATTATTTATTTTATTGACTGATATGATTTTGTTTGTTTTCTTTTTTTTGAATAGACATTTGTATTGATAGATATGTTTCTCGTTGAAGCTCGCAGCACACGCTCAGAGAAATGGCAATGTGGGTTTATTTGAAGAAAAGAAAAAACAAAAAAAACAATTATATTTATTAATAATATGTATGTATGTATGTATGTATGTATGTATGTATGTATAATAATGAATTATAATAATTATTCCGATGCAACGTCAGAGGAAAATGTTTCTCGTACAGGTGCGGCGCGCGACGGCCGGCCGCTCGACAGTTTCGCGCCGAATGTTTCTCGTTGAAGCTCGCAGCACACGCTCAGAGAAATGGCAATGTGGGTTTATTTGAAGAAAAGAAAAAACAAAAAAAACAATTATATTTATTAATAATATGTATGTATGTATGTATGTATGTATGTATAATAATTATTCCGATGCAACGTCAGAGGAAAATGTTTCTCGTACAGGTGCGGCGCGCGACGGCCGGCCGCTCGACAGTTTCGCGCCGAATGTTTCTCGTTGAAGCTCGCAGCACACGCTCAGAGAAATGGCAATGTGGGTTTATTTGAAGAAAAGAAAAAACAAAAAAAACAATTATATTTATTAATAATATGTATGTATGTATGTATGTATGTATGTATGTATAATAATTATTCCGATGCAACGTCAGAGGAAAATGTTTCTCGTACAGGTGCGGCGCGCGACGGCCGGCCGCTCGACAGTTTCGCGCCGAATGTTTCTCGTTGAAGCTCGCAGCACACGCTCAGAGAAATGGCAATGTGGGTTTATTTGAAGAAAAGAAAAAACAAAAAAAACAATTATATTTATTAATAATATGTATGTATGTATGTATGTATGTATGTATGTATAATAATGAATTATAATAATTATTCCGATACAATGTCAGAGGAAAATGTTTCTCGTACAAGATCGCCACGCGACGCGACAAGATGCCGTTCAACGGCACGATATCTACAACTCTGTCGATAGATATGTAGATAGTATCTACTCTGTCAAGTATATGTGTGTAACGTGTGGTGGTGTGTGGTGTGGGGTTTTGTTAGCGATAGCGATACGTTTCTAGTTAAAATTGAATATTTAAAAATAAAAACTCTTCTGGTAAGAAAAACTATTTATGGTTTATTATGGTGTGTCTAGTGCAACAACATCAACATTGTCATAATCATAATAATATAATTATTATTAGGGCTATAGGTTAACCTTCCAAATAGGGACCGTCGATTTAAATGTCGATATTTTTAATTATTCTAGATAGTACTCACTAAAAGAAACTTAAGTGCTTGCTTACTTACTTACTTACTTAGTTGATTGAGTTTTTTTTTTGTTTTTTTGAAACTTTTTCATACAAATTGATATATAAGACATATATGGCCGTTACCGACCGCCGACCAAAATCTATTTCATAAAACCGACATAAAATTGATGTCAAACGTCAATCACTTTGAGTTGACTAAGTGTAAGGGTTCAGATTATTTTGAAAGTATCGATCATTTGCGATGCATACGAGAAAAAGATCATTCATTTCATTGTTTGTAAGTTGTAAATTTTGTGTATTATATTGTAATTCTTGAGTGAGAATTGAGTGTTTACTTACTTACTTACTTACTTACTTATTGAATATCCAAAAAGTACCCAAAACCGAATCAGAGCGCCCCACTATCCACGCGGTCTTGTCTGCCCTACCCCTAGAGTGTATATAAAAGCTCGGAGGCGCGCAGGGAGAGCAGCCC
>NW_025576194.1:10000-13461 GCF_905147105.1 Pieris brassicae
TTGCGCGAAATCAATCAATCGCACACCACCAAGCGGTTCTTCTGTTGTTGTTCGTTAACGACGGCATCGTTCCGTCCGTTTTAAGAACACACGTCACAATAATTTCGTACACACTACAATTGCACAAACACCGCACGCACACACTGGGCGCAACCGCTAGAGCAGCGGGCGCGCGCGTTTCGCTTCCTCTCGCGAGAGTAAGAGAAACTGAGCCGAACGCGACAACTTTCAACGACAGCGTCGAGACACGTCGACGCGCGCACCGGCGCCGACCGTCGCGCGATCGCCATGCGGGACCGGGACGATGCGAGCAAACACGCGCGACGCGTAAACGCGAACGTCGTTGTCGTCGTTGTCGTTGTCGTTGCGTAAAGACTCGACGCGCACCCGTGCCGCGGGAGACACGGTGCGGCGGGGAGAATTTATTTGTGCGACAAAAGTATCGTATAGACGTGGCTTAACACGGCCAATACGGATGACGAGTCGTAATCGAACATATATTCGAACGGATCGTTCGGCCGCTCGGCGGCCTAGCGAAACCGTCAATTGCACGCGCGACAGAGATGCGGCGCTACGACCGGAGTCGCAGCGATCGCCGCTCGTCACGCGAACAGTGTGGCTTTTTGTTTTTATGCAGCCGGCCCTCAGACAGGAGTGGTCCTGGATATTTCTCCACGGACCGCAATGTGCGTTCGAAATGTCGATGTTCAAATGTGTCCTGCAGTTCACACTATGACGCGCAGTTAACTGCGTTCTTCATCGACCCGCGAGCCAAGTGATCCACCGTTCAGGGTAATCGTTTTGTTTTTGTGTGTGTTTTTGTATGAGAAAATATAAAAGGTGCGAAAAAATTAAACAAAAAAATTTGAAAATAATACTTATCATTAACGTGTACGACAAATGAAAAGAAAGAAAATCTCTTTTATTTGCGTGGTTGTACACAAAAATTAAAATATTATTTCAAAGTATCAATAGGCGATAGCGAACGCTAATCAAAGCGTGTCGCAACGCACACGTCGCGAATCGACGAGAGAGAGTCAACCGTCTCGGATTCGATTTTGATTCGTATCATTCACGTGTTTTTGTATTTTTTTCTTTTTTTGCGAGTCTTTGACAACAACAAAACAAAAAGAAAAAACCAACGTTAATGATCCTTCCGCAGGTTCCCCTACGGAAACCTTGTTACGACTTTTACTTCCTCTAAATGATCAAGTTTGGTCAACTTCCCAGCAACGCCGACGGCCGTGAGGCCACCGCGTGTCGGTCCGAAGACCTCACTAAATCATTCAATCGGTAGTAGCGACGGGCGGTGTGTACAAAGGGCAGGGACGTAATCAACGCGAGCTTATGACTCGCGCTTACTAGGAATTCCTCGTTTATGGGGGATAATTGCAAACCCCAATCCCCAGCACGAAGGAGTTTCAACGGGTTGCCCGGGCCTCTAGGCCAGGGAGAACATGTTGATTCCTTCAGTGTAGCGCGCGTGCGGCCCAGGACATCTAAGGGCATCACAGACCTGTTATTGCTCAATCTCGTGCGGCTCGAAGCCGCCGGTCCCTCTAAGAAGAATTTTAATACGTCGCCAGTGAGTTGCGCTCCCCGAGAGTCGCGCACACCTTGAATGACGACGCCTATTTAGCAGGCTAGAGTCTCGTTCGTTACCGGAATTAACCAGACAAATCGCTCCACCAACTAAGAACGGCCATGCACCACCACCCACCGAATCAAGAAAGAGCTGTTAATCTGTCAATCCTTCCGGTGTCCGGGCCTGGTGAGATTTCCCGTGTTGAGTCAAATTAAGCCGCAGGCTCCACTCCTGGTGGTGCCCTTCCGTCAATTCCTTTAAGTTTCAGCTTTGCAACCATACTCCCCCCCGGAGTCCAAAATCTTTGGTTTCCCGGAAGCTGCCCGCCGAGCCATTGTAGTAACGTCGGCGGATCGCTAGATGACATATTTACGGTTAGAACTAGGGCGGTATCTAATCGCCTTCGAACCTCTAACTTTCGTTCTTGATTGATGAAAACACCTTTGGCAAATGCTTTCGCTGATGTTCGTCTTGCGACGATCCAAGAATTTCACCTCTAACGTCGCAATACGAATGCCCCCAGTTATCCCTATTAATCATTACCTCGGAGTTCTGAAAACCAACAAAATAGAACCGAGATCATATTCTATTATTCCATGCACGAAATATTCAAGCGGCATTTTGAGCCCGCTTTGAGCACTCTAATTTGTTCAAAGTAAAATTGTCGGCCCACCTCGACACTCACCGAAGAGCACCGCGATAGGATTTTGATATTGAACCGGCGTTTTACCGCCGGCTCACCGACGATATGCTCCGCAGACGTGTCAGTATCACCGCGGATGCGGTGCACCGACAGCGCGGCGCACAAATGCAACTACGAGCTTTTTAACCGCAACAATTTTAGTATACGCTATTGGAGCTGGAATTACCGCGGCTGCTGGCACCAGACTTGCCCTCCAATTGTTCCTCGTTAAAATATTTAAAGTGTACTCATTCCGATTACGAGGCCTCGTAAGAGTCCCGTATCGTTATTTTTCGTCACTACCTCCCCGTGCCGGGAGTGGGTAATTTGCGCGCCTGCTGCCTTCCTTGGATGTGGTAGCCGTTTCTCAGGCTCCCTCTCCGGAATCGAACCCTGATTCCCCGTTACCCGTGACAACCATGGTAGTCGCAGAAACTACCATCGAAAGTTGATAAGGCAGACATTTGAAAGATGCGTCGCCGGTACTGGACCGTGCGATCGGCAAAAGTTATCCAGATTCATCAAAATTAACGACTTCGGACGCATGGCCCTCCGCCGATTGGTTTTGATCTAATAAAAGCACTCATCCCATCACTGGTCAGAGTTCTGATTGCATGTATTAGCTCTAGAATTACCACAGTTATCCAAGTAACTGAGTAAGATCTAAGGAACCAAAACTGATATATTGAGCCATTCGCGGTATCGCCTTAATACGGCTTGCACTGAGACATGCATGGCTTAATCTTTGAGACAAGCATATAACTACTGGCAGGATCAACCAGGGAGCTGCTTACGCAAACGACACGCCTACACCGCGGTCACGCGGCTTCGGCGAGCCGCTGGCTCGGCGGCCGTCGAGGGGCGCGCGCTTGCGCGCGCGCCTTCTCGACACGCGTGAACGTAACGCGTCGAATTTGCACGCGACGCGACGTTCGCGCTTCATATCGATAGACTAACTTTGACCGGTCTACGAGCGGCCGTCCCGTCACGATCTCGCAACGAGGTGATGTACAACGATGCTCGACCACTGTGAGGGACATAAAACTGCAACGAACACGACCCCGCGGCGGGAATCGATGTTGTGACAATTTGAAAATTGAACATTCATCTAAACGCAACTTCTCAATTTTTATTCAATACGTTATTGTAAACATATTAAAAACTCTGCTGGCAATTACATGCGCACACACAAAT
>NW_025576195.1:5000-7500 GCF_905147105.1 Pieris brassicae
TACTACTACTACTAGTACTACTACGTGCTACTACTGCACGCCAATACACATACATAATAAAATGAAAAATCGTCTCTCTCCTCGCTCGCTCTACGAGAAACATTCGACGTCCGCTCCAATGCCGACGCGGACTATTGCTCTCGGTATAGATGTGGAGCGAAACAGTCGTGCGCACAGCGTCGACTCGTTCTCGTTGCCGCGCGTCGTTCGTCTCAAATAGACACGAACGACGGACGAGAGAGAATAGAATGTGTTCTTGTTTTTGTGTTTGTGCGAAGTGTGAGAATATTATATACATATATTCGCGCATGGATGATATAGATATGGGTATGGATTTTCGGAGGAAATTATATCAAATTCGTATTTCGAATGCGAGACCGCCGAGATCTTTCCCAGCTCTCTCTCTCTCTGTGTGTGTGGTGTATAGTACATTTTATATATCTCTCTTGTGTCAACACAAAATAACAAAGAATATACATACTACTCCTCCTCATATTTTATATAATATAATATAAAATTATATTATAGCACCGCGTTCGCAGACCGTATGGTGATGTTACCAATCGACCAAGATTTGGGACCGTCTCCCCCGGTGTTATCTGTGATGTTAAAAGAATACGCTTCTAGGCACACCTCAACGCAGGGCGCCTAGCGTGTTCGACACGTGCGCGGTCGCCACGGCGACCGTATATGTAAAGAATGTATAAAAGAGGACGCACACGCGCCCATCGTCGAAACGGTGTGCGCAGCGTCGTGTTGGAATTTATCCCTCAAGCTCCGGGCGTTGATCGTATCTAGTGCGAATCATGCGTGTGTGTGCGCATGTAATTGCCAGCCGAGTTTTAATATGTTTACAATAACGTATTGAATAAAAATTGAGAAGTTGCGTTTAGATGAATGTTCAATTTTCAAATTGTCACAACATCGATTCCCGCCCGCGGGGTCGTGTTCGTTGCAGTTTTATGTCCCTCACAGTGGTCGAGCATCGTTGTACATCACCTCGTTGCGAGATCGTGACGGGACGGCCGCTCGTAGACCGGTCAAAGTTAGTCTATCGATATGAAGCGCGAACGTCGCGTCGCGTGCAAATTCGACGCGTTACGTTCACGCGTGTCGAGAAGGCGCGCGCGCAAGCGCGCGCCCCTCGACGCCGCCGAGCCAGCGGCTCGCCGAAGCCGCGTGACCGCGGTGTAGGCGTGTCGTTTGCGTAAGCAGCTCCCTGGTTGATCCTGCCAGTAGTTATATGCTTGTCTCAAAGATTAAGCCATGCATGTCTCAGTGCAAGCCGTATTAAGGCGATACCGCGAATGGCTCAATATATCAGTTTTGGTTCCTTAGATCTTACTCAGTTACTTGGATAACTGTGGTAATTCTAGAGCTAATACATGCAATCAGAACTCTGACCAGTGATGGGATGAGTGCTTTTATTAGATCAAAACCAATCGGCGGAGGGCCATGCGTCCGAAGTCGTTAATTTTGATGAATCTGGATAACTTTTGCCGATCGCACGGTCCAGTACCGGCGACGCATCTTTCAAATGTCTGCCTTATCAACTTTCGATGGTAGTTTCTGCGACTACCATGGTTGTCACGGGTAACGGGGAATCAGGGTTCGATTCCGGAGAGGGAGCCTGAGAAACGGCTACCACATCCAAGGAAGGCAGCAGGCGCGCAAATTACCCACTCCCGGCACGGGGAGGTAGTGACGAAAAATAACGATACGGGACTCTTACGAGGCCTCGTAATCGGAATGAGTACACTTTAAATATTTTAACGAGGAACAATTGGAGGGCAAGTCTGGTGCCAGCAGCCGCGGTAATTCCAGCTCCAATAGCGTATACTAAAATTGTTGCGGTTAAAAAGCTCGTAGTTGCATTTGTGCGCCGCGCTGTCGGTGCACCGCATCCGCGGTGATACTGACACGTCTGCGGAGCATATCGTCGGTGAGCCGGCGGTAAAACGCCGGTTCAATATCAAAATCCTATCGCGGTGCTCTTCGGTGAGTGTCGAGGTGGGCCGACAATTTTACTTTGAACAAATTAGAGTGCTCAAAGCGGGCTCAAAATGCCGCTTGAATATTTCGTGCATGGAATAATAGAATATGATCTCGGTTCTATTTTGTTGGTTTTCAGAACTCCGAGGTAATGATTAATAGGGATAACTGGGGGCATTCGTATTGCGACGTTAGAGGTGAAATTCTTGGATCGTCGCAAGACGAACATCAGCGAAAGCATTTGCCAAAGGTGTTTTCATCAATCAAGAACGAAAGTTAGAGGTTCGAAGGCGATTAGATACCGCCCTAGTTCTAACCGTAAATATGTCATCTAGCGATCCGCCGACGTTACTACAATGGCTCGGCGGGCAGCTTCCGGGAAACCAAAGATTTTGGACTCCGGGGGGAGTATGGTTGCAAAGCTGAAACTTAAAGGAATTGACGGAAGGGCACCACCAGGAGTGGAGCCTGCGGCTTAATTTGACTCAACACGGGAAATCTCACCAGG
>NW_025576196.1:0-12870 GCF_905147105.1 Pieris brassicae
ACTCCGAGAGCATAGCCAGACGCAGGCACTCTCTTCAACATACAGTTATTCGTTTCATAACGATTAACTAAATCATGGGAGTTACACTCCGAGAGCATAGCCAGACGCAGGCACTCTCTTCTACATACAGTTATTCGTTTCATAACGATTAACTAAATCATGGGAGTTACACTCCGAGAGCATAGCCAGACGCAGGCACTCTCTTCAACATACAGTTATTCGTTTCATAACGATTAACTAAATCATGGGAGTTACACTCCGAGAGCATAGCCAGACGCAGGCACTCTCTTCAACATACAGTTATTCGTTTCAAAACGATTAACTAAATCATGGGAGTTACACTCCGAGAGCATAGCCAGACGCAGGCACTCTCTTCTACATACAGTTATTCGTTTCATAACGATTAACTAAATCATGGGAGTTACACTCCGAGAGCATAGCCAGACGCAGGCACTCTCTTCAACATACAGTTATTCGTTTCATAACGATTAACTAAATCATGGGAGTTACACTCCGAGAGCATAGCCAGACGCAGGCACTCTCTCCAACATACAGTTATTCGTTTCATAACGATTAACTTAATCATGGGAGTTACACTCCGAGAGCATAGCCAGACGCAGGCACTCTCTTCTACATACAGTTATTCGTTTCATAACGATTAACTAAATCATGGAGTTACACTCCGAGAGCATAGCCAGACGCAGGCACTCTCTTCTACATACAGTTATTCGTTTCATAACGATTAACTAAATCATGGGAGTTACACTCCGAGAGCATAGCCAGACGCAGGCACTCTCTTCAACATACAGTTATTCGTTTCATAACGATTAACTAAATCATGGGAGTTACACTCCGAGAGCATAGCCAGACGCAGGCACTCTCTTCAACATACAGTTATTCGTTTCATAACGATTAACTAAATCATGGGAGTTACACTCCGAGAGCATAGCCAGACGCAGGCACTCTCTTCTACATACAGTTATTCGTTTCATAACGATTAACTAAATCATGGGAGTTACACTCCGAGAGCATAGCCAGACGCAGGCACTCTCTTCAACATACAGTTATTCGTTTCATAACGATTAACTAAATCATGGGAGTTACACTCCGAGAGCATAGCCAGACGCAGACACTCTCTTCTACATACAGTTATTCGTTTCATAACGATTAACTAAATCATGGGAGTTACACTCCGAGAGCATAGCCAGACGCAGGCACTCTCTTCTACATACAGTTATTCGTTTCATAACGATTAACTAAATCATGGGAGTTACACTCCGAGAGCATAGCCAGACGCAGGCACTCTCTTCTACATACAGTTATTCGTTTCATAACGATTAACTAAATCATGGGAGTTACACTCCGAGAGCATAGCCAGACGCAGGCACTCTCTTCAACATACAGTTATTCGTTTCATAACGATTAACTAAATCATGGGAGTTACACTCCGAGAGCATAGCCAGACGCAGGCACTCTCTTCTACATACAGTTATTCGTTTCATAACGATTAACTAAATCATGGGAGTTACACTCCGAGAGCATAGCCAGACGCAGGCACTCTCTTCAACATACAGTTATTCGTTTCATAACGATTAACTAAATCATGGGAGTTACACTCCGAGAGCATAGCCAGACGCAGGCACTCTCTTCAACATACAGTTATTCGTTTCATAACGATTAACTAAATCATGGGAGTTACACTCCGAGAGCATAGCCAGACGCAGGCACTCTCTTCTACATACAGTTATTCGTTTCATAACGATTAACTAAATCATGGGAGTTACACTCCGAGAGCATAGCCAGACGCAGGCACTCTCTTCAACATACAGTTATTCGTTTCATAACGATTAACTTAATCATGGGAGTTACACTCCGAGAGCATAGCCAGACGCAGGCACTCTCTTCTACATACAGTTATTCGTTTCATAACGATTAACTAAATCATGGGAGTTACACTCCGAGAGCATAGCCAGACGCAGGCACTCTCTTCTACATACAGTTATTCGTTTCATAACGATTAACTAAATCATGGGAGTTACACTCCGAGAGCATAGCCAGACGCAGGCACTCTCTTCTACATACAGTTATTCGTTTCATAACGATTAACTAAATCATGGGAGTTACACTCCGAGAGCATAGCCAGACGCAGGCACTCTCTTCTACATACAGTTATTCGTTTCATAACGATTAACTAAATCATGGGAGTTACACTCCGAGAGCATAGCCAGACGCAGGCACTCTCTTCTACATACAGTTATTCGTTTCATAACGATTAACTAAATCATGGGAGTTACACTCCGAGAGCATAGCCAGACGCAGGCACTCTCTTCTACATACAGTTATTCGTTTCATAACGATTAACTAAATCATGGGAGTTACACTCCGAGAGCATAGCCAGACGCAGGCACTCTCTTCTACATACAGTTATGCGTTTCATAACGATTAACTAAATCATGGGAGTTACACTCCGAGAGCATAGCCAGACGCAGGCACTCTCTTCTACATACAGTTATTCGTTTCATAACGATTAACTAAATCATGGGAGTTACACTCCGTGAGCATAGCCAGACGCAGGCACTCTCTTCTACATACAGTTATTCGTTTCATAACGATTAACTAAATCATGGGAGTTACACTCCGAGAGCATAGCCAGACGCAGGCACTCTCTTCTACATACAGTTATTCGTTTCATAACGATTAACTAAATCATGGGAGTTACACTCCGAGAGCATAGCCAGACGCAGGCACTCTCTTCAACATACAGTTATTCGTTTCATAACGATTAACTAAATCATGGGAGTTACACTCCGAGAGCATAGCCAGACGCAGGCACTCTCTTCTACATACAGTTATTCGTTTCATAACGATTAACTAAATCATGGGAGTTACACTCCGAGAGCATAGCCAGACGCAGGCACTCTCTTCAACATACAGTTATTCGTTTCATAACGATTAACTAAATCATGGGAGTTACACTCCGAGAGCATAGCCAGACGCAGGCACTCTCTTCTACATACAGTTATTCGTTTCATAACGATTAACTAAATCATGGGAGTTACACTCCGAGAGCATAGCCAGACGCAGGCACTCTCTTCAACATACAGTTATTCGTTTCATAACGATTAACTAAATCATGGGAGTTACACTCCGAGAGCATAGCCAGACGCAGGCACTCTCTTCAACATACAGTTATTCGTTTCATAACGATTAACTAAATCATGGGAGTTACACTCCGAGAGCATAGCCAGACGCAGGCACTCTCTTCTACATACAGTTATTCGTTTCATAACGATTAACTAAATCATGGGAGTTACACTCCGAGAGCATAGCCAGACGCAGGCACTCTCTTCAACATACAGTTATTCGTTTCATAACGATTAACTTAATCATGGGAGTTACACTCCGAGAGCATAGCCAGACGCAGGCACTCTCTTCTACATACAGTTATTCGTTTCATAACGATTAACTAAATCATGGGAGTTACACTCCGAGAGCATAGCCAGACGCAGGCACTCTCTTCTACATACAGTTATTCGTTTCATAACGATTAACTAAATCATGGGAGTTACACTCCGAGAGCATAGCCAGACGCAGGCACTCTCTTCTACATACAGTTATTCGTTTCATAACGATTAACTAAATCATGGGAGTTACACTCCGAGAGCATAGCCAGACGCAGGCACTCTCTTCTACATACAGTTATTCGTTTCATAACGATTAACTAAATCATGGGAGTTACACTCCGAGAGCATAGCCAGACGCAGGCACTCTCTTCTACATACAGTTATTCGTTTCATAACGATTAACTAAATCATGGGAGTTACACTCCGAGAGCATAGCCAGACGCAGGCACTCTCTTCTACATACAGTTATTCGTTTCATAACGATTAACTAAATCATGGGAGTTACACTCCGAGAGCATAGCCAGACGCAGGCACTCTCTTCTACATACAGTTATGCGTTTCATAACGATTAACTAAATCATGGGAGTTACACTCCGAGAGCATAGCCAGACGCAGGCACTCTCTTCTACATACAGTTATTCGTTTCATAACGATTAACTAAATCATGGGAGTTACACTCCGTGAGCATAGCCAGACGCAGGCACTCTCTTCTACATACAATTATTCGTTTCATAACGATTAACTAAATCATGGGAGTTACACTCCGAGAGCATAGCCAGACGCAGGCACTCTCTTCTACATACAGTTATTCGTTTCATAACGATTAACTAAATCATGGGAGTTACACTCCGAGAGCATAGCCAGACGCAGGCACTCTCTTCAACATACAGTTATTCGTTTCATAACGATTAACTAAATCATGGGAGTTACACTCCGAGAGCATAGCCAGACGCAGGCACTCTCTTCTACATACAGTTATTCGTTTCATAACGATTAACTAAATCATGGGAGTTACACTCCGAGAGCATAGCCAGACGCAGGCACTCTCTTCAACATACAGTTATTCGTTTCATAACGATTAACTAAATCATGGGAGTTACACTCCGAGAGCATAGCCAGACGCAGGCACTCTCTTCAACATACAGTTATTCGTTTCATAACGATTAACTAAATCATGGGAGTTACACTCCGAGAGCATAGCCAGACGCAGGCACTCTCTTCTACATACAGTTATTCGTTTCATAACGATTAACTAAATCATGGGAGTTACACTCCGAGAGCATAGCCAGACGCAGGCACTCTCTTCAACATACAGTTATTCGTTTCATAACGATTAACTTAATCATGGGAGTTACACTCCGAGAGCATAGCCAGACGCAGGCACTCTCTTCTACATACAGTTATTCGTTTCAAAACGATTAACTAAATCATGGGAGTTACACTCCGAGAGCATAGCCAGACGCAGGCACTCTCTTCTACATACAGTTATTCGTTTCATAACGATTAACTAAATCATGGGAGTTACACTCCGAGAGCATAGCCAGACGCAGGCACTCTCTTCAACATACAGTTATTCGTTTCATAACGATTAACTAAATCATGGGAGTTACACTCCGAGAGCATAGCCAGACGCAGGCACTCTCTTCAACATACAGTTATTTGTTTCATAACGATTAACTTAATCATGGGAGTTACACTCCGAGAGCATAGCCAGACGCAGGCACTCTCTTCTACATACAGTTATTCGTTTCATAACGATTAACTAAATCATGGGAGTTACACTCCGAGAGCATAGCCAGACGCAGGCACTCTCTTCTACATACAGTTATTCGTTTCATAACGATTAACTAAATCATGGGAGTTACACTCCGAGAGCATAGCCAGACGCAGGCACTCTCTTCTACATACAGTTATTCGTTTCATAACGATTAACTAAATCATGGGAGTTACACTCCGAGAGCATAGCCAGACGCAGGCACTCTCTTCAACATACAGTTATTCGTTTCATAACGATTAACTAAATCATGGGAGTTACACTCCGAGAGCATAGCCAGACGCAGGCACTCTCTTCAACATACAGTTATTCGTTTCATAACGATTAACTAAATCATGGGAGTTACACTCCGAGAGCATAGCCAGACGCAGGCACTCTCTTCAACATACAGTTATTCGTTTCATAACGATTAACTAAATCATGGGAGTTACACTCCGAGAGCATAGCCAGACGCAGGCACTCTCTTCTACATACAGTTATTCGTTTCATAACGATTAACTAAATCATGGGAGTTACACTCCGAGAGCATAGCCAGACGCAGGCACTCTCTTCAACATACAGTTATTCGTTTCATAACGATTAACTAAATCATGGGAGTTACACTCCGAGAGCATAGCCAGACGCAGGCACTCTCTTCAACATACAGTTATTCGTTTCAAAACGATTAACTAAATCATGGGAGTTACACTCCGAGAGCATAGCCAGACGCAGGCACTCTCTTCTACATACAGTTATTCGTTTCATAACGATTAACTAAATCATGGGAGTTACACTCCGAGAGCATAGCCAGACGCAGGCACTCTCTTCAACATACAGTTATTTGTTTCATAACGATTAACTTAATCATGGGAGTTACACTCCGAGAGCATAGCCAGACGCAGGCACTCTCTTCTACATACAGTTATTCGTTTCATAACGATTAACTAAATCATGGGAGTTACACTCCGAGAGCATAGCCAGACGCAGGCACTCTCTTCTACATACAGTTATTCGTTTCATAACGATTAACTAAATCATGGGAGTTACACTCCGAGAGCATAGCCAGACGCAGGCACTCTCTTCTACATACAGTTATTCGTTTCATAACGATTAACTAAATCATGGGAGTTACACTCCGAGAGCATAGCCAGACGCAGGCACTCTCTTCAACATACAGTTATTCGTTTCATAACGATTAACTAAATCATGGGAGTTACACTCCGAGAGCATAGCCAGACGCAGGCACTCTCTTCTACATACAGTTATTCGTTTCATAACGATTAACTAAATCATGGGAGTTACACTCCGAGAGCATAGCCAGACGCAGGCACTCTCTTCAACATACAGTTATTCGTTTCATAACGATTAACTAAATCATGGGAGTTACACTCCGAGAGCATAGCCAGACGCAGGCACTCTCTTCTACATACAGTTATTCGTTTCATAACGATTAACTAAATCATGGGAGTTACACTCCGAGAGCATAGCCAGACGCAGGCACTCTCTTCAACATACAGTTATTCGTTTCATAACGATTAACTTAATCATGGGAGTTACACTCCGAGAGCATAGCCAGACGCAGGCACTCTCTTCTACATACAGTTATTCGTTTCAAAACGATTAACTAAATCATGGGAGTTACACTCCGAGAGCATAGCCAGACGCAGGCACTCTCTTCTACATACAGTTATTCGTTTCATAACGATTAACTAAATCATGGGAGTTACACTCCGAGAGCATAGCCAGACGCAGGCACTCTCTTCAACATACAGTTATTCGTTTCATAACGATTAACTAAATCATGGGAGTTACACTCCGAGAGCATAGCCAGACGCAGGCACTCTCTTCAACATACAGTTATTTGTTTCATAACGATTAACTTAATCATGGGAGTTACACTCCGAGAGCATAGCCAGACGCAGGCACTCTCTTCTACATACAGTTATTCGTTTCATAACGATTAACTAAATCATGGGAGTTACACTCCGAGAGCATAGCCAGACGCAGGCACTCTCTTCTACATACAGTTATTCGTTTCATAACGATTAACTAAATCATGGGAGTTACACTCCGAGAGCATAGCCAGACGCAGGCACTCTCTTCTACATACAGTTATTCGTTTCATAACGATTAACTAAATCATGGGAGTTACACTCCGAGAGCATAGCCAGACGCAGGCACTCTCTTCAACATACAGTTATTCGTTTCATAACGATTAACTAAATCATGGGAGTTACACTCCGAGAGCATAGCCAGACGCAGGCACTCTCTTCAACATACAGTTATTCGTTTCATAACGATTAACTAAATCATGGGAGTTACACTCCGAGAGCATAGCCAGACGCAGGCACTCTCTTCAACATACAGTTATTCGTTTCATAACGATTAACTAAATCATGGGAGTTACACTCCGAGAGCATAGCCAGACGCAGGCACTCTCTTCTACATACAGTTATTCGTTTCATAACGATTAACTAAATCATGGGAGTTACACTCCGAGAGCATAGCCAGACGCAGGCACTCTCTTCAACATACAGTTATTCGTTTCATAACGATTAACTAAATCATGGGAGTTACACTCCGAGAGCATAGCCAGACGCAGGCACTCTCTTCAACATACAGTTATTCGTTTCAAAACGATTAACTAAATCATGGGAGTTACACTCCGAGAGCATAGCCAGACGCAGGCACTCTCTTCTACATACAGTTATTCGTTTCATAACGATTAACTAAATCATGGGAGTTACACTCCGAGAGCATAGCCAGACGCAGGCACTCTCTTCAACATACAGTTATTCGTTTCATAACGATTAACTAAATCATGGGAGTTACACTCCGAGAGCATAGCCAGACGCAGGCACTCTCTCCAACATACAGTTATTCGTTTCATAACGATTAACTTAATCATGGGAGTTACACTCCGAGAGCATAGCCAGACGCAGGCACTCTCTTCTACATACAGTTATTCGTTTCATAACGATTAACTAAATCATGGGAGTTACACTCCGAGAGCATAGCCAGACGCAGGCACTCTCTTCTACATACAGTTATTCGTTTCATAACGATTAACTAAATCATGGGAGTTACACTCCGAGAGCATAGCCAGACGCAGGCACTCTCTTCAACATACAGTTATTCGTTTCATAACGATTAACTAAATCATGGGAGTTACACTCCGAGAGCATAGCCAGACGCAGGCACTCTCTTCAACATACAGTTATTCGTTTCATAACGATTAACTAAATCATGGGAGTTACACTCCGAGAGCATAGCCAGACGCAGGCACTCTCTTCTACATACAGTTATTCGTTTCATAACGATTAACTAAATCATGGGAGTTACACTCCGAGAGCATAGCCAGACGCAGGCACTCTCTTCAACATACAGTTATTCGTTTCATAACGATTAACTAAATCATGGGAGTTACACTCCGAGAGCATAGCCAGACGCAGACACTCTCTTCTACATACAGTTATTCGTTTCATAACGATTAACTAAATCATGGGAGTTACACTCCGAGAGCATAGCCAGACGCAGGCACTCTCTTCTACATACAGTTATTCGTTTCATAACGATTAACTAAATCATGGGAGTTACACTCCGAGAGCATAGCCAGACGCAGGCACTCTCTTCTACATACAGTTATTCGTTTCATAACGATTAACTAAATCATGGGAGTTACACTCCGAGAGCATAGCCAGACGCAGGCACTCTCTTCAACATACAGTTATTCGTTTCATAACGATTAACTAAATCATGGGAGTTACACTCCGAGAGCATAGCCAGACGCAGGCACTCTCTTCTACATACAGTTATTCGTTTCATAACGATTAACTAAATCATGGGAGTTACACTCCGAGAGCATAGCCAGACGCAGGCACTCTCTTCAACATACAGTTATTCGTTTCATAACGATTAACTAAATCATGGGAGTTACACTCCGAGAGCATAGCCAGACGCAGGCACTCTCTTCAACATACAGTTATTCGTTTCGTAACGAGTAACTAAATCATGGGAGTTACACTCCGAGAGCATAGCCAGACGCAGGCACTCTCTTCTACATACAGTTATTCGTTTCATAACGATTAACTAAATCATGGGAGTTACACTCCGAGAGCATAGCCAGACGCAGGCACTCTCTTCAACATACAGTTATTCGTTTCATAACGATTAACTAAATCATGGGAGTTACACTCCGAGAGCATAGCCAGACGCAGGCACTCTCTTCTACATACAGTTATTCGTTTCATAACGATTAACTAAATCATGGGAGTTACACTCCGAGAGCATAGCCAGACGCAGGCACTCTCTTCTACATACAGTTATTCGTTTCATAACGATTAACTAAATCATGGGAGTTACACTCCGAGAGCATAGCCAGACGCAGGCACTCTCTTCTACATACAGTTATTCGTTTCATAACGATTAACTAAATCATGGGAGTTACACTCCGAGAGCATAGCCAGACGCAGGCACTCTCTTCTACATACAGTTATTCGTTTCATAACGATTAACTAAATCATGGGAGTTACACTCCGAGAGCATAGCCAGACGCAGGCACTCTCTTCTACATACAGTTATTCGTTTCATAACGATTAACTAAATCATGGGAGTTACACTCCGAGAGCATAGCCAGACGCAGGCACTCTCTTCTACATACAGTTATTCGTTTCATAACGATTAACTAAATCATGGGAGTTACACTCCGAGAGCATAGCCAGACGCAGGCACTCTCTTCAACATACAGTTATTCGTTTCATAACGATTAACTAAATCATGGGAGTTACACTCCGAGAGCATAGCCAGACGCAGGCACTCTCTTCAACATACAGTTATTCGTTTCATAACGATTAACTAAATCATGGGAGTTACACTCCGAGAGCATAGCCAGACGCAGGCACTCTCTTCAACATACAGTTATTCGTTTCATAACGATTAACTAAATCATGGGAGTTACACTCCGAGAGCATAGCCAGACGCAGGCACTCTCTTCAACATACAGTTATTCGTTTCATAACGATTAACTAAATCATGGGAGTTACACTCCGAGAGCATAGCCAGACGCAGGCACTCTCTTCTACATACAGTTATTCGTTTCATAACGATTAACTAAATCATGGGAGTTACACTCCGAGAGCATAGCCAGACGCAGGCACTCTCTTCAACATACAGTTATTCGTTTCATAACGATTAACTAAATCATGGGAGTTACACTCCGAGAGCATAGCCAGACGCAGGCACTCTCTTCTACATACAGTTATTCGTTTCATAACGATTAACTAAATCATGGGAGTTACACTCCGAGAGCATAGCCAGACGCAGGCACTCTCTTCTACATACAGTTATTCGTTTCATAACGATTAACTAAATCATGGGAGTTACACTCCGAGAGCATAGCCAGACGCAGGCACTCTCTTCAACATACAGTTATTCGTTTCATAACGATTAACTAAATCATGGGAGTTACACTCCGAGAGCATAGCCAGACGTAGGCACTCTCTTCTACATACAGTTATTCGTTTCATAACGATTAACTAAATCATGGGAGTTACACTCCGAGAGCATAGCCAGACGCACGCCCTCTCTTCTACATACAGTTATTCGTTTCATAACGATTAACTAAATCATGGGAGTTACACTCCGAGAGCATAGCCAGACGCAGGCACTCTCTTCAACATACAGTTATTCGTTTCATAACGATTAACTAAATCATGGGAGTTACACTCCGAGAGCATAGCCAGACGCACGCACTCTCTTCTACATACAGTTATTCGTTTCATAACGATTAACTAAATCATGGGAGTTACACTCCGAGAGCATAGCCAGACGCAGGCACTCTCTTCTACATACAGTTATTCGTTTCATAACGATTAACTAAATCATGGGAGTTACACTCCGAGAGCATAGCCAGACGCAGGCACTCTCTTCAACATACAGTTATTCGTTTCATAACGATTAACTAAATCATGGGAGTTACACTCCGAGAGCATAGCCAGACGCAGGCACTCTCTTCTACATACAGTTATTCGTTTCATAACGATTAACTAAATCATGGGAGTTACACTCCGAGAGCATAGCCAGACGCAGGCACTCTCTTCAACATACAATATAGCGCGCGTGTTCATAACGATTAACTAAATCATGGGAGTTACACTCCGAGAGCATAGCCAGACGCAGGCACTCTCTTCTACATACAGTTATTCGTTTCATAACGATTAACTAAATCATGGGAGTTACACTCCGAGAGCATAGTCAGACGCAGGCACTCTCTTCTACATACAGTTATTCGTTTCATAACGATTAACTAAATCATGGGAGTTACACTCCGAGAGCATAGCCAGACGCAGGCACTCTCTTCAACATACAGTTATTCGTTTCATAACGATTAACTAAATCATGGGAGTTACACTCCGAGAGCATAGCCAGACGTAGGCACTCTCTTCTACATACAGTTATTCGTTTCATAACGATTAACTAAATCATGGGAGTTACACTCCGAGAGCATAGCCAGACGCAGGCACTCTCTTCTACATACAGTTATTCGTTTCATAACGATTAACTAAATCATGGGAGTTACACTCCGAGAGCATAGCCAGACGCAGGCACTCTCTTCTACATACAGTTATTCGTTTCATAACGATTAACTAAATCATGGGAGTTACACTCCGAGAGCATAGCCAGACGCACGCACTCTCTTCTACATACAGTTATTCGTTTCATAACCATTAACTAAATCATGGGAGTTACACTCCGAGAGCATAGCCAGACGCACGCACTCTCTTCTACATACAGTTATTCGTTTCATAACGATTAACTAAATCATGGGAGTTACACTCCGAGAGCATAGCCAGACGCAGGCACTCTCTTCTACATACAGTTATTCGTTTCATAACGATTAACTAAATCATGGGAGTTACACTCCGAGAGCATAGCCAGACGCAGGCACTCTCTTCAACATACAGTTATTCGTTTCATAACGATTAACTAAATCATGGGAGTTACACTCCGAGAGCATAGCCAGACGCAGGCACTCTCTTCAACATACAGTTATTCGTTTCATAACGATTAACTAAATCATGGGAGTTACACTCCGAGAGCATAGCCAGACGCAGGCACTCTCTTCTACATACAGTTATTCGTTTCATAACGATTAACTAAATCATGGGAGTTACACTCCGAGAGCATAGTCAGACGCAGGCACTCTCTTCTACATACAGTTATTCGTTTCATAACGATTAACTAAATCATGGGAGTTACACTCCGAGAGCATAGCCAGACGCAGGCACTCTCTTCTACATACAGTTATTCGTTTCATAACGATTAACTAAATCATGGGAGTTACACTCCGAGAGCATAGCCAGACGCACGCACTCTCTTCTACATACAGTTATTCGTTTCATAACGATTAACTAAATCATGGGAGTTACACTCCGAGAGCATAGCCAGACGCAGGCACTCTCTTCTACATACAGTTATTCGTTTCATAACGATTAACTAAATCATGGGAGTTACACTCCGAGAGCATAGCCAGACGCAGACACTCTCTTCAACATACAGTTATTCGTTTCATAACGATTAACTAAATCATGGGAGTTACACTCCGAGAGCATAGCCAGACGCAGGCACTCTCTTCTACATACAGTTATTCGTTTCATAACGATTAACTAAATCATGGGAGTTACACTCCGAGAGCATAGCCAGACGCAGGCACTC
>NW_025576197.1:0-7500 GCF_905147105.1 Pieris brassicae
AATACTGCTCAGTACGAGAGGAACCGCAGTTTCGGACATTTGGTTCATGCACTCGGCCGAGCGGCCGGTGGTGCGAAGCTACCATCCGCGGGATTATGCCTGAACGCCTCTAAGGCCGAAGCCAGCCTAGCCGAATCCGGCAAGGATATTCTCACTGTGGAGCCCCGAGTGTCGGGAGGCTCTAAACAATGTGATTTTACTAGTCGCGCGTCACTCGTGACGCGCGACGTCGGAGCCCATTTGGAACGCGACGATCGGTGCGAGCGGTCTTAACACGTGCACTACGGCGTCGAAGTTTCGAATACAACTCAGTTCGATGTCGGGGCTCGGAATAGTCTGTAGACGACTTACGTTCCTGGCGGGGTGTTGTGCTCGGTAGAGCAGCGTCGTGCTGCGATCTGTTGAGACTCAGCCCTACGCCAGGTGATTCGTCCGAGGACGAGATCGGTGGTTATTACGCGTTGTTTGTTCGCTCTTGTGAGGCGGCGGGGCGTGTGTCGTCCGTCGTCTCTTTGTTGGCGGCCGCGGTGGTGTTTGATTATTTTTAATTATCAACATCGTGTGTGTGTCCAACCGATGAGAGACGACGACACGAAGTATAACACAACAAACAAACAATCAATCAATAATCAATTATATAATATAAAAAATATTATATTTTTGTAAACTCTATTAAACAAAACAAAACGATACATAGTTTTGATTAACAGGAGAGTTTTTATTTTTAAATATTCAATTTTAACTAGAAACGTATCGCTGTCGCTAACAAAACCCCGCTAGTTACAACACACATATAATTGACAGAGTTGTAGATATCGTGCCGTTGAGCGGCATCTTGTCGCGTCGCGTGGCGATCTTGTACGAGAAACATTCGGCGCGAAGCTGCCGACCGGCCGGGTCGGTCGCGCGTCGCTCTTGTACGAGAAACATTTTCTATTTTGTATTGTAAAACACGCAACGCACAAGAAATATATAAAAAATACATACATAAATACATATATACATACACACATACAAAATGATAAAAATTCATTTTGCATCATATTAAAAATAAAAAAATAAAAAATATTAATATACAAACCTAAACCTAACCTAACCTAACCGAACAATGGATGATAATTGGTTTTTGTACTGCTCCGACGCTACGGGAAATGCAGCCCCTCCACCCTTGCGTACCAAAAGCGCAGGGCATTTTATTCAAGCCTACGCAGCCTCGGCTTTTTTGGTCGCCTTCGGCGACCAGCCTCAGCCGCTACGGCTTGCATGATGCCCGCGCTTTGGGTACGGCGGGTGAGGGCTGCTCTCCCTGCGCGCCTCCGAGCTTTTATATACACTCTAGGGGTAGGGCAGACAAGACCGCGTGGATAGTGGGGCGCTCTGATTCGGTTTTGGGTACTTTTTGGATATTCAATAAGTAAGTAAGTAAGTAAGTAAGTAAACACTCAATTCTCACTCAAGAATTACAATATAATACACAAAATTTACAACTTACAAACAATGAAATGAATGATCTTTTTCTCGTATGCATCGCAAATGATCGATACTTTCAAAATAATCTGAACCCTTACACTTAGTCAACTCAAAGTGATTGACGTTTGACATCAATTTTATGTCGGTTTTATGAAATAGATTTTGGTCGGCGGTCGGTAACGGCCATATATGTCTTATATATCAATTTGTATGAAAAAGTTTCAAAAAAAAAAAAAAAAACTCAATCAACTAAGTAAGTAAGTAAGTAAGCAAGCACTTAAGTTTCTTTTAGTGAGTACTATCTAGAATAATTAAAAATATCGACATTTAAATCGACGGTCCCTATTTGGAAGGTTAACCTATAGCCCTAATAATAATTATATTATTATGATTATGACAATGTTGATGTTGTTGCACTAGACACACCATAATAAACCATAAATAGTTTTTCTTACCAGAAGAGTTTTTATTTTTAAATATTCAATTTTAACTAGAAACGTATCGCTATCGCTAACAAAACCCCACACCACACACCACCACACGTTACACACATATACTTGACAGAGTAGATACTATCTACATATATATCGACAGAGTTGTAGATATCGTGCCGTTGAACGGCATCTTGTCGCGTCGCGTGGCGATCTTGTACGAGAAACATTTTCCTCTGACATTGTATCGGAATAATTATTATAATTCATTATTATACATACATACATACATACATACATACATACATACATACATACATACATATTATTAATAAATATAATTGTTTTTTTTGTTTTTTCTTTTCTTCAAATAAACCCACATTGCCATTTCTCTGAGCGTGTGCTGCGAGCTTCAACGAGAAACATTCGGCGCGAAACTGTCGAGCGGCCGGCCGTCGCGCGCCGCACCTGTACGAGAAACATTTTCCTCTGACGTTGCATCGGAATAATTATTATAATTCATTATTATACATACATACATACATACATACATACATATTATTAATAAATATAATTGTTTTTTCTTTTCTTCAAATAAACCCACATTGCCATTTCTCTGAGCGTGTGCTGCGAGCTTCAACGAGAAACATTCGGCGCGAAACTGTCGAGCGGCCGGCCGTCGCGCGCCGCACCTGTACGAGAAACATTTTCCTCTGACGTTGCATCGGAATAATTATTATAATTCATTATTATACATACATACATACATACATACATACATACATACATACATACATATTATTAATAAATATAATTGTTTTTTTTGTTTTTTCTTTTCTTCAAATAAACCCACATTGCCATTTCTCTGAGCGTGTGCTGCGAGCTTCAACGAGAAACATATCTATCAATACAAATGTCTATGCAAAAAAAAGAAAACAAACAAAATCATATCAGTCAATAAAATAAATAATAATATTTTTTTACTACTACTACTACTACTACTAGTACTACTACGTGCTACTACTGCACGCCAATACACATACATAATAAAATGAAAAATCGTCTCTCTCTCGCTCGCTCTACGAGAAACATTCGACGTCCGCTCCAATGCCGACGCGGACTATTGCTCTCGGTATAGATGTGGAGCGAAACAGTCGTGCGCACAGCGTCGACTCGTTCTCGTTGCCGCGCGTCGTTCGTCTCAAATAGACACGAACGACGGACGAGAGAGAATGTGTTCTTGTTTTTGTGTTTGTGCGAAGTGTGAGAATATTATATACATATATTCGCGCATGGATGATATAGATATGGGTATGGATTTTCGGAGGAAATTATATCAAATTCGTATTTCGAATGCGAGACCGCCGAGATCTTTCCCAGCTCTCTCTCTCTCTGTGTGTGTGGTGTATAGTACATTTTATATATCTCTCTTGTGTCAACACAAAATAACAAAGAATATACATACTACTCCTCCTCATATTTTATATAATATAATATAAAATTATATTATAGCACCGCGTTCGCAGACCGTATGGTGATGTTACCAATCGACCAAGATTTGGGACCGTCTCCCCCGGTGTTATCTGTGATGTTAAAAGAATACGCTTCTAGGCACACCTCAACGCAGGGCGCCTAGCGTGTTCGACACGTGCGCGGTCGCCACGGCGACCGTATATGGAAAGAATGTATAAAAGAGGACGCACACGCGCCCATCGTCGAAACGGTGTGCGCAGCGTCGTGTTGGAATTTATCCCTCAAGCTCCGGGCGTTGATCGTATCTAGTGCGAATCATGCGTGTGTGTGCGCATGTAATTGCCAGCCGAGTTTTAATATGTTTACAATAACGTATTGAATAAAAATTGAGAAGTTGCGTTTAGATGAATGTTCAATTTTCAAATTGTCACAACATCGATTCCCGCCCGCGGGGTCGTGTTCGTTGCAGTTTTATGTCCCTCACAGTGGTCGAGCATCGTTGTACATCACCTCGTTGCGAGATCGTGACGGGACGGCCGCTCGTAGACCGGTCAAAGTTAGTCTATCGATATGAAGCGCGAACGTCGCGTCGCGTGCAAATTCGACGCGTTACGTTCACGCGTGTCGAGAAGGCGCGCGCGCAAGCGCGCGCCCCTCGACGCCGCCGAGCCAGCGGCTCGCCGAAGCCGCGTGACCGCGGTGTAGGCGTGTCGTTTGCGTAAGCAGCTCCCTGGTTGATCCTGCCAGTAGTTATATGCTTGTCTCAAAGATTAAGCCATGCATGTCTCAGTGCAAGCCGTATTAAGGCGATACCGCGAATGGCTCAATATATCAGTTTTGGTTCCTTAGATCTTACTCAGTTACTTGGATAACTGTGGTAATTCTAGAGCTAATACATGCAATCAGAACTCTGACCAGTGATGGGATGAGTGCTTTTATTAGATCAAAACCAATCGGCGGAGGGCCATGCGTCCGAAGTCGTTAATTTTGATGAATCTGGATAACTTTTGCCGATCGCACGGTCCAGTACCGGCGACGCATCTTTCAAATGTCTGCCTTATCAACTTTCGATGGTAGTTTCTGCGACTACCATGGTTGTCACGGGTAACGGGGAATCAGGGTTCGATTCCGGAGAGGGAGCCTGAGAAACGGCTACCACATCCAAGGAAGGCAGCAGGCGCGCAAATTACCCACTCCCGGCACGGGGAGGTAGTGACGAAAAATAACGATACGGGACTCTTACGAGGCCTCGTAATCGGAATGAGTACACTTTAAATATTTTAACGAGGAACAATTGGAGGGCAAGTCTGGTGCCAGCAGCCGCGGTAATTCCAGCTCCAATAGCGTATACTAAAATTGTTGCGGTTAAAAAGCTCGTAGTTGCATTTGTGCGCCGCGCTGTCGGTGCACCGCATCCGCGGTGATACTGACACGTCTGCGGAGCATATCGTCGGTGAGCCGGCGGTAAAACGCCGGTTCAATATCAAAATCCTATCGCGGTGCTCTTCGGTGAGTGTCGAGGTGGGCCGACAATTTTACTTTGAACAAATTAGAGTGCTCAAAGCGGGCTCAAAATGCCGCTTGAATATTTCGTGCATGGAATAATAGAATATGATCTCGGTTCTATTTTGTTGGTTTTCAGAACTCCGAGGTAATGATTAATAGGGATAACTGGGGGCATTCGTATTGCGACGTTAGAGGTGAAATTCTTGGATCGTCGCAAGACGAACATCAGCGAAAGCATTTGCCAAAGGTGTTTTCATCAATCAAGAACGAAAGTTAGAGGTTCGAAGGCGATTAGATACCGCCCTAGTTCTAACCGTAAATATGTCATCTAGCGATCCGCCGACGTTACTACAATGGCTCGGCGGGCAGCTTCCGGGAAACCAAAGATTTTGGACTCCGGGGGGAGTATGGTTGCAAAGCTGAAACTTAAAGGAATTGACGGAAGGGCACCACCAGGAGTGGAGCCTGCGGCTTAATTTGACTCAACACGGGAAATCTCACCAGGCCCGGACACCGGAAGGATTGACAGATTAACAGCTCTTTCTTGATTCGGTGGGTGGTGGTGCATGGCCGTTCTTAGTTGGTGGAGCGATTTGTCTGGTTAATTCCGGTAACGAACGAGACTCTAGCCTGCTAAATAGGCGTCGTCATTCAAGGTGTGCGCGACTCTCGGGGAGCGCAACTCACTGGCGACGTATTAAAATTCTTCTTAGAGGGACCGGCGGCTTCGAGCCGCACGAGATTGAGCAATAACAGGTCTGTGATGCCCTTAGATGTCCTGGGCCGCACGCGCGCTACACTGAAGGAATCAACATGTTCTCCCTGGCCTAGAGGCCCGGGCAACCCGTTGAAACTCCTTCGTGCTGGGGATTGGGGTTTGCAATTATCCCCCATAAACGAGGAATTCCTAGTAAGCGCGAGTCATAAGCTCGCGTTGATTACGTCCCTGCCCTTTGTACACACCGCCCGTCGCTACTACCGATTGAATGATTTAGTGAGGTCTTCGGACCGACACGCGGTGGCCTCACGGCCGTCGGCGTTGCTGGGAAGTTGACCAAACTTGATCATTTAGAGGAAGTAAAAGTCGTAACAAGGTTTCCGTAGGGGAACCTGCGGAAGGATCATTAACGTTGGTTTTTTCTTTTTGTTTTGTTGTTGTCAAAGACTCGCAAAAAAAGAAAAAAATACAAAAAACACGTGAATGATACGAATCAAAATCGAATCCGAGACGGTTGACTCTCTCTCGTCGATTCGCGACGTGTGCGTTGCGACACGCTTTGATTAGCGTTCGCTATCGCCTATTGATACTTTGAAATAATATTTTAATTTTTGTGTACAACCACGCAAATAAAAGAGATTTTCTTTCTTTTCATTTGTCGTACACGTTAATGATAAGTATTATTTTCAAATTTTTTTGTTTAATTTTTTCGCACCTTTTATATTTTCTCATACAAAAACACACACAAAAACAAAACGATTACCCTGAACGGTGGATCACTTGGCTCGCGGGTCGATGAAGAACGCAGTTAACTGCGCGTCATAGTGTGAACTGCAGGACACATTTGAACATCGACATTTCGAACGCACATTGCGGTCCGTGGAGAAATATCCAGGACCACTCCTGTCTGAGGGCCGGCTGCATAAAAACAAAAAGCCACACTGTTCGCGTGACGAGCGGCGATCGCTGCGACTCCGGTCGTAGCGCCGCATCTCTGTCGCGCGTGCAATTGACGGTTTCGCTAGGCCGCCGAGCGGCCGAACGATCCGTTCGAATATATGTTCGATTACGACTCGTCATCCGTATTGGCCGTGTTAAGCCACGTCTATACGATACTTTTGTCGCACAAATAAATTCTCCCCGCCGCACCGTGTCTCCCGCGGCACGGGTGCGCGTCGAGTCTTTACGCAACGACAACGACAACGACGACAACGACGTTCGCGTTTACGCGTCGCGCGTGTTTGCTCGCATCGTCCCGGTCCCGCATGGCGATCGCGCGACGGTCGGCGCCGGTGCGCGCGTCGACGTGTCTCGACGCTGTCGTTGAAAGTTGTCGCGTTCGGCTCAGTTTCTCTTACTCTCGCGAGAGGAAGCGAAACGCGCGCGCCCGCTGCTCTAGCGGTTGCGCCCAGTGTGTGCGTGCGGTGTTTGTGCAATTGTAGTGTGTACGAAATTATTGTGACGTGTGTTCTTAAAACGGACGGAACGATGCCGTCGTTAACGAACAACAACAGAAGAACCGCTTGGTGGTGTGCGATTGATTGATTTCGCGCAACGCGACATCTATGTGTCGCCACCACCACGCTGTTCGCAAGGTGCCGCGCCGCTTTCGTGCGAGCGCATATAATGTAGGCGGACTCGACGTCCGGAGGGCGCGTGGCGTCGTCGACGCGCTTGTAAAAATAGCGTGTCGCGTACGCCCGTTGCGCCGACGGATATCGCGTCTGCCTCACACCTTTTTATCGTTGGCCTCAGATCAGGGAGGATCACCCGCCGAATTTAAGCATATTAGTAAGCGGAGGAAAAGAAACTAACCAGGATTCCCTTAGTAGCTGCGAGCGAACAGGGATGAGCCCAGCACTGAATCCCGCGGTCGTCTCGGTCGCGGGAGATGTGGTGTTC
>NW_025576198.1:0-2500 GCF_905147105.1 Pieris brassicae
ACAAAACAAAAAAGAAAAAACCAACGTTAATGATCCTTCCGCAGGTTCCCCTACGGAAACCTTGTTACGACTTTTACTTCCTCTAAATGATCAAGTTTGGTCAACTTCCCAGCAACGCCGACGGCCGTGAGGCCACCGCGTGTCGGTCCGAAGACCTCACTAAATCATTCAATCGGTAGTAGCGACGGGCGGTGTGTACAAAGGGCAGGGACGTAATCAACGCGAGCTTATGACTCGCGCTTACTAGGAATTCCTCGTTTATGGGGGATAATTGCAAACCCCAATCCCCAGCACGAAGGAGTTTCAACGGGTTGCCCGGGCCTCTAGGCCAGGGAGAACATGTTGATTCCTTCAGTGTAGCGCGCGTGCGGCCCAGGACATCTAAGGGCATCACAGACCTGTTATTGCTCAATCTCGTGCGGCTCGAAGCCGCCGGTCCCTCTAAGAAGAATTTAATACGTCGCCAGTGAGTTGCGCTCCCCGAGAGTCGCGCACACCTTGAATGACGACGCCTATTTAGCAGGCTAGAGTCTCGTTCGTTACCGGAATTAACCAGACAAATCGCTCCACCAACTAAGATACGGCCATGCACCACCACCCACCGAATCAAGAAAGAGCTGTTAATCTGTCAATCCTTCCGGTGTCCGGGCCTGGTGAGATTTCCCGTGTTGAGTCAAATTAAGCCGCAGGCTCCACTCCTGGTGGTGCCCTTCCGTCAATTCCTTTAAGTTTCAGCTTTGCAACCATACTCCCCCCGGAGTCCAAAATCTTTGGTTTCCCGGAAGCTGCCCGCCGAGCCATTGTAGTAACGTCGGCGGATCGCTAGATGACATATTTACGGTTAGAACTAGGGCGGTATCTAATCGCCTTCGAACCTCTAACTTTCGTTCTTGATTGATGAAAACACCTTTGGCAAATGCTTTCGCTGATGTTCGTCTTGCGACGATCCAAGAATTTCACCTCTAACGTCGCAATACGAATGCCCCCAGTTATCCCTATTAATCATTACCTCGGAGTTCTGAAAACCAACAAAATAGAACCGAGATCATATTCTATTATTCCATGCACGAAATATTCAAGCGGCATTTTGAGCCCCGCTTTGAGCACTCTAATTTGTTCAAAGTAAAATTGTCGGCCCACCTCGACACTCACCGAAGAGCACCGCGATAGGATTTTGATATTGAACCGGCGTTTTACCGCCGGCTCACCGACGATATGCTCCGCAGACGTGTCAGTATCACCGCGGATGCGGTGCACCGACAGCGCGGCGCACAAATGCAACTACGAGCTTTTTAACCGCAACAATTTTAGTATACGCTATTGGAGCTGGAATTACCGCGGCTGCTGGCACCAGACTTGCCCTCCAATTGTTCCTCGTTAAAATATTAAAGTGTACTCATTCCGATTACGAGGCCTCGTAAGAGTCCCGTATCGTTATTTTTCGTCACTACCTCCCCGTGCCGGGAGTGGGTAATTTGCGCGCCTGCTGCCTTCCTTGGATGTGGTAGCCGTTTCTCAGGCTCCCTCTCCGGAATCGAACCCTGATTCCCCGTTACCCGTGACAACCATGGTAGTCGCAGAAACTACCATCGAAAGTTGATAAGGCAGACATTTGAAAGATGCGTCGCCGGTACTGGACCGTGCGATCGGCAAAAGTTATCCAGATTCATCAAAATTAACGACTTCGGACGCATGGCCCTCCGCCGATTGGTTTTGATCTAATAAAAGCACTCATCCCATCACTGGTCAGAGTTCTGATTGCATGTATTAGCTCTAGAATTACCACAGTTATCCAAGTAACTGAGTAAGATCTAAGGAACCAAAACTGATATATTGAGCCATTCGCGGTATCGCCTTAATACGGCTTGCACTGAGACATGCATGGCTTAATCTTTGAGACAAGCATATAACTACTGGCAGGATCAACCAGGGAGCTGCTTACGCAAACGACACGCCTACACCGCGGTCACGCGGCTTCGGCGAGCCGCTGGCTCGGCGGCGTCGAGGGGCGCGCGCTTGCGCGCGCGCCTTCTCGACACGCGTGAACGTAACGCGTCGAATTTGCACGCGACGCGACGTTCGCGCTTCATATCGATAGACTAACTTTGACCGGTCTACGAGCGGCCGTCCCGTCACGATCTCGCAACGAGGTGATGTACAACGATGCTCGACCACTGTGAGGGACATAAAACTGCAACGAACACGACCCCGCGGGCGGGAATCGATGTTGTGACAATTTGAAAATTGAACATTCATCTAAACGCAACTTCTCAATTTTTATTCAATACGTTATTGTAAACATATTAAAACTCGGCTGGCAATTACATGCGCACACACACGCATGATTCGCACTAGATACGATCAACGCCCGGAGCTTGAGGGATAAATTCCAACACGACGCTGCGCACACCGTTTCGACGATGGGCGCGTGTGCGTCCTCTTTTATACATTCTTTACATATACGGTCGCCGTGGCGACCGCGCACGTGTCGAACACGCTA
>NW_025576198.1:10000-11439 GCF_905147105.1 Pieris brassicae
CGCCGACCGTCGCGCGATCGCCATGCGGGACCGGGACGATGCGAGCAAACACGCGCGACGCGTAAACGCGAACGTCGTTGTCGTCGTTGTCGTTGTCGTTGCGTAAAGACTCGACGCGCACCCGTGCCGCGGGAGACACGGTGCGGCGGGGAGAATTTATTTGTGCGACAAAAGTATCGTATAGACGTGGCTTAACACGGCCAATACGGATGACGAGTCGTAATCGAACATATATTCGAACGGATCGTTCGGCCGCTCGGCGGCCTAGCGAAACCGTCAATTGCACGCGCGACAGAGATGCGGCGCTACGACCGGAGTCGCAGCGATCGCCGCTCGTCACGCGAACAGTGTGGCTTTTTGTTTTTATGCAGCCGGCCCTCAGACAGGAGTGGTCCTGGATATTTCTCCACGGACCGCAATGTGCGTTCGAAATGTCGATGTTCAAATGTGTCCTGCAGTTCACACTATGACGCGCAGTTAACTGCGTTCTTCATCGACCCGCGAGCCAAGTGATCCACCGTTCAGGGTAATCGTTTTGTTTTTGTGTGTGTTTTTGTATGAGAAAATATAAAAGGTGCGAAAAAATTAAACAAAAAAATTTGAAAATAATACTTATCATTAACGTGTACGACAAATGAAAAGAAAGAAAATCTCTTTTATTTGCGTGGTTGTACACAAAAATTAAAATATTATTTCAAAGTATCAATAGGCGATAGCGAACGCTAATCAAAGCGTGTCGCAACGCACACGTCGCGAATCGACGAGAGAGAGTCAACCGTCTCGGATTCGATTTTGATTCGTATCATTCACGTGTTTTTGTATTTTTTTCTTTTTTTGCGAGTCTTTGACAACAACAAAACAAAAAGAAAAAACCAACGTTAATGATCCTTCCGCAGGTTCCCCTACGGAAACCTTGTTACGACTTTTACTTCCTCTAAATGATCAAGTTTGGTCAACTTCCCAGCAACGCCGACGGCCGTGAGGCCACCGCGTGTCGGTCCGAAGACCTCACTAAATCATTCAATCGGTAGTAGCGACGGGCGGTGTGTACAAAGGGCAGGGACGTAATCAACGCGAGCTTATGACTCGCGCTTACTAGGAATTCCTCGTTTATGGGGGATAATTGCAAACCCCAATCCCCAGCACGAAGGAGTTTCAACGGGTTGCCCGGGCCTCTAGGCCAGGGAGAACATGTTGATTCCTTCAGTGTAGCGCGCGTGCGGCCCAGGACATCTAAGGGCATCACAGACCTGTTATTGCTCAATCTCGTGCGGCTCGAAGCCGCCGGTCCCTCTAAGAAGAATTTTAATACGTCGCCAGTGAGTTGCGCTCCCCGAGAGTCGCGCACACCTTGAATGACGACGCCTATTTAGCAGGCTAGAGTCTCGTTCGTTACCGGAATTAACCAGACAAATCGCTCCACCAACTAAGAACGGCCA
>NW_025576199.1:0-7500 GCF_905147105.1 Pieris brassicae
CATCCGCGGGATTATGCCTGAACGCCTCTAAGGCCGAAGCCAGCCTAGCCGAATCCGGCAAGGATATTCTCACTGTGGAGCCCCGAGTGTCGGGAGGCTCTAAACAATGTGATTTTACTAGTCGCGCGTCACTCGTGACGCGCGACGTCGGAGCCCATTTGGAACGCGACGATCGGTGCGAGCGGTCTTAACACGTGCACTACGGCGTCGAAGTTTCGAATACAACTCAGTTCGATGTCGGGGCTCGGAATAGTCTGTAGACGACTTACGTTCCTGGCGGGGTGTTGTGCTCGGTAGAGCAGCGTCGTGCTGCGATCTGTTGAGACTCAGCCCTACGCCAGGTGATTCGTCCGAGGACGAGATCGGTGGTTATTACGCGTTGTTTGTTCGCTCTTGTGAGGCGGCGGGGCGTGTGTCGTCCGTCGTCTCTTTGTTGGCGGCCGCGGTGGTGTTTGATTATTTTTAATTATCAACATCGTGTGTGTGTCCAACCGATGAGAGACGACGACACGAAGAATACACAACAAACAAACAATCAATCAATAATCAATTATATAATATAAAAAATATTATATTTTTGTAAACTCTATTAAACAAAACAAAACGATACATAGTTTTGATTAACAGGAGAGTTTTTATTTTTAAATATTCAATTTTAACTAGAAACGTATCGCTGTCGCTAACAAAACCCCGCTAGTTACAACACACATATAATTGACAGAGTTGTAGATATCGTGCCGTTGAGCGGCATCTTGTCGCGTCGCGTGGCGATCTTGTACGAGAAACATTCGGCGCGAAGCTGCCGACCGGCCGGTCGGTCGCGCGTCGCTCTTGTACGAGAAACATTTTCTATTTTGTATTGTAAAACACGCAACGCACAATAAATATATAAAAAATACATACATAAATACATATATACATACACACATACAAAATGATAAAAATTCATTTTGCATCATATTAAAAATAAAAAAATAAAAAATATTAATATACAAACCTAAACCTAACCTAACCTAACCGAACAATGGATGATAATTGGTTTTTGTACTGCTCCGACGCTACGGGAAATGCAGCCCCTCCACCCTTGCGTACCAAAAGCGCAGGGCATTTTATTCAAGCCTACGCAGCCTCGGCTTTTTTGGTCGCCTTCGGCGACCAGCCTCAGCCGCTACGGCTTGCATGATGCCCGCGCTTTGGGTACGGCGGGTGAGGGCTGCTCTCCCTGCGCGCCTCCGAGCTTTTATATACACTCTAGGGGTAGGGCAGACAAGACCGCGTGGATAGTGGGGCGCTCTGATTCGGTTTTGGGTACTTTTTGGATATTCAATAAGTAAGTAAGTAAGTAAGTAAGTAAACACTCAATTCTCACTCAAGAATTACAATATAATACACAAAATTTACAACTTACAAACAATGAAATGAATGATCTTTTTCTCGTATGCATCGCAAATGATCGATACTTTCAAATAATCTGAACCCTTACACTTAGTCAACTCAAAGTGATTGACGTTTGACATCAATTTTATGTCGGTTTTATGAAATAGATTTTGGTCGGCGGTCGGTAACGGCCATATATGTCTTATATATCAATTTGTATGAAAAAGTTTCAAAAAAACAAAAAAAAAAACTCAATCAACTAAGTAAGTAAGTAAGTAAGCAAGCACTTAAGTTTCTTTTAGTGAGTACTATCTAGAATAATTAAAAATATCGACATTTAAATCGACGGTCCCTATTTGGAAGGTTAACCTATAGCCCTAATAATAATTATATTATTATGATTATGACAATGTTGATGTTGTTGCACTAGACACACCATAATAAACCATAAATAGTTTTTCTTACCAGAAGAGTTTTTATTTTTAAATATTCAATTTTAACTAGAAACGTATCGCTATCGCTAACAAAACCCCACACCACACACCACCACACGTTACACACATATACTTGACAGAGTAGATACTATCTACATATCTATCGACAGAGTTGTAGATATCGTGCCGTTGAACGGCATCTTGTCGCGTCGCGTGGCGATCTTGTACGAGAAACATTTTCCTCTGACATTGTATCGGAATAATTATTATAATTCATTATTATACATACATACATACATACATACATACATACATATTATTAATAAATATAATTGTTTTTTTTGTTTTTTCTTTTCTTCAAATAAACCCACATTGCCATTTCTCTGAGCGTGTGCTGCGAGCTTCAACGAGAAACATTCGGCGCGAAACTGTCGAGCGGCCGGCCGTCGCGCGCCGCACCTGTACGAGAAACATTTTCCTCTGACGTTGCATCGAATAATTATTATACATACATACATACATACATACATACATACATATTATTAATAAATATAATTGTTTTTTTTGTTTTTTCTTTTCTTCAAATAAACCCACATTGCCATTTCTCTGAGCGTGTGCTGCGAGCTTCAACGAGAAACATTCGGCGCGAAACTGTCGAGCGGCCGGCCGTCGCGCGCCGCACCTGTACGAGAAACATTTTCCTCTGACGTTGCATCGGAATAATTATTATAATTCATTATTATACATACATACATACATACATACATACATACATACATATTATTAATAAATATAATTGTTTTTTTTGTTTTTTTCTTTTCTTCAAATAAACCCACATTGCCATTTCTCTGAGCGTGTGCTGCGAGCTTCAACGAGAAACATTCGGCGCGAAACTGTCGAGCGGCCGGCCGTCGCGCGCCGCACCTGTACGAGAAACATTTTCCTCTGACGTTGCATCGGAATAATTATTATACATACATACATACATACATATTATTAATAAATATAATTGTTTTTTTTTGTTTTTTCTTTTCTTCAAATAAACCCACATTGCCATTTCTCTGAGCGTGTGCTGCGAGCTTCAACGAGAAACATTCGGCGCGAAACTGTCGAGCGGCCGGCCGTCGCGCGCCGCACCTGTACGAGAAACATTTTCCTCTGACGTTGCATCGGAATAATTATTATAATTCATTATTATACATACATACATACATACATACATACATACATACATATTATTAATAAATATAATTGTTTTTTTTGTTTTTTCTTTTCTTCAAATAAACCCACATTGCCATTTCTCTGAGCGTGTGCTGCGAGCTTCAACGAGAAACATTCGGCGCGAAACTGTCGAGCGGCCGGCCGTCGCGCGCCGCACCTGTACGAGAAACATTTTCCTCTGACGTTGCATCGGAATAATTATTATAATTCATTATTATACATACATACATACATACATACATACATACATACATATTATTAATAAATATAATTGTTTTTTTTGTTTTTTCTTTTCTTCAAATAAACCCACATTGCCATTTCTCTGAGCGTGTGCTGCGAGCTTCAACGAGAAACATATCTATCAATACAAATGTCTATTCAAAAAAAAGAAAACAAACAAAATCATATCAGTCAATAAAATAAATAATAATATTTTTTTACTACTACTACTAGTACTACTACGTGCTACTACTGCACGCCAATACACATACATAATAAAATGAAAAATCGTCTCTCTCTCGCTCGCTCTACGAGAAACATTCGACGTCCGCTCCAATGCCGACGCGGACTATTGCTCTCGGTATAGATGTGGAGCGAAACAGTCGTGCGCACAGCGTCGACTCGTTCTCGTTGCCGCGCGTCGTTCGTCTCAAATAGACACGAACGACGGACGAGAGAGAATAGAATGTGTTCTTGTTTTTGTGTTTGTGCGAAGTGTGAGAATATTATATACATATATTCGCGCATGGATGATATAGATATGGGTATGGATTTTCGGAGGAAATTATATCAAATTCGTATTTCGAATGCGAGACCGCCGAGATCTTTCCCAGCTCTCTCTCTCTCTGTGTGTGTGGTGTATAGTACATTTTATATATCTCTCTTGTGTCAACACAAAATAACAAAGAATATACATACTACTCCTCCTCATATTTTATATAATATAATATAAAATTATATTATAGCACCGCGTTCGCAGACCGTATGGTGATGTTACCAATCGACCAAGATTTGGGACCGTCTCCCCCGGTGTTATCTGTGATGTTAAAAGAATACGCTTCTAGGCACACCTCAACGCAGGGCGCCTAGCGTGTTCGACACGTGCGCGGTCGCCACGGCGACCGTATATGGAAAGAATGTATAAAAGAGGACGCACACGCGCCCATCGTCGAAACGGTGTGCGCAGCGTCGTGTTGGAATTTATCCCTCAAGCTCCGGGCGTTGATCGTATCTAGTGCGAATCATGCGTGTGTGTGCGCATGTAATTGCCAGCCGAGTTTTAATATGTTTACAATAACGTATTGAATAAAAATTGAGAAGTTGCGTTTAGATGAATGTTCAATTTTCAAATTGTCACAACATCGATTCCCGCCCGCGGGGTCGTGTTCGTTGCAGTTTTATGTCCCTCACAGTGGTCGAGCATCGTTGTACATCACCTCGTTGCGAGATCGTGACGGGACGGCCGCTCGTAGACCGGTCAAAGTTAGTCTATCGATATGAAGCGCGAACGTCGCGTCGCGTGCAAATTCGACGCGTTACGTTCACGCGTGTCGAGAAGGCGCGCGCGCAAGCGCGCGCCCCTCGACGCCGCCGAGCCAGCGGCTCGCCGAAGCCGCGTGACCGCGGTGTAGGCGTGTCGTTTGCGTAAGCAGCTCCCTGGTTGATCCTGCCAGTAGTTATATGCTTGTCTCAAAGATTAAGCCATGCATGTCTCAGTGCAAGCCGTATTAAGGCGATACCGCGAATGGCTCAATATATCAGTTTTGGTTCCTTAGATCTTACTCAGTTACTTGGACAACTGTGGTAATTCTAGAGCTAATACATGCAATCAGAACTCTGACCAGTGATGGGATGAGTGCTTTTATTAGATCAAAACCAATCGGCGGAGGGCCATGCGTCCGAAGTCGTTAATTTTGATGAATCTGGATAACTTTTGCCGATCGCACGGTCCAGTACCGGCGACGCATCTTTCAAATGTCTGCCTTATCAACTTTCGATGGTAGTTTCTGCGACTACCATGGTTGTCACGGGTAACGGGGAATCAGGGTTCGATTCCGGAGAGGGAGCCTGAGAAACGGCTACCACATCCAAGGAAGGCAGCAGGCGCGCAAATTACCCACTCCCGGCACGGGGAGGTAGTGACGAAAAATAACGATACGGGACTCTTACGAGGCCTCGTAATCGGAATGAGTACACTTTAAATATTTTAACGAGGAACAATTGGAGGGCAAGTCTGGTGCCAGCAGCCGCGGTAATTCCAGCTCCAATAGCGTATACTAAAATTGTTGCGGTTAAAAAGCTCGTAGTTGCATTTGTGCGCCGCGCTGTCGGTGCACCGCATCCGCGGTGATACTGACACGTCTGCGGAGCATATCGTCGGTGAGCCGGCGGTAAAACGCCGGTTCAATATCAAAATCCTATCGCGGTGCTCTTCGGTGAGTGTCGAGGTGGGCCGACAATTTTACTTTGAACAAATTAGAGTGCTCAAAGCGGGCTCAAAATGCCGCTTGAATATTTCGTGCATGGAATAATAGAATATGATCTCGGTTCTATTTTGTTGGTTTTCAGAACTCCGAGGTAATGATTAATAGGGATAACTGGGGGCATTCGTATTGCGACGTTAGAGGTGAAATTCTTGGATCGTCGCAAGACGAACATCAGCGAAAGCATTTGCCAAAGGTGTTTTCATCAATCAAGAACGAAAGTTAGAGGTTCGAAGGCGATTAGATACCGCCCTAGTTCTAACCGTAAATATGTCATCTAGCGATCCGCCGACGTTACTACAATGGCTCGGCGGGCAGCTTCCGGGAAACCAAAGATTTTGGACTCCGGGGGGAGTATGGTTGCAAAGCTGAAACTTAAAGGAATTGACGGAAGGGCACCACCAGGAGTGGAGCCTGCGGCTTAATTTGACTCAACACGGGAAATCTCACCAGGCCCGGACACCGGAAGGATTGACAGATTAACAGCTCTTTCTTGATTCGGTGGGTGGTGGTGCATGGCCGTTCTTAGTTGGTGGAGCGATTTGTCTGGTTAATTCCGGTAACGAACGAGACTCTAGCCTGCTAAATAGGCGTCGTCATTCAAGGTGTGCGCGACTCTCGGGGAGCGCAACTCACTGGCGACGTATTAAAATTCTTCTTAGAGGGACCGGCGGCTTCGAGCCGCACGAGATTGAGCAATAACAGGTCTGTGATGCCCTTAGATGTCCTGGGCCGCACGCGCGCTACACTGAAGGAATCAACATGTTCTCCCTGGCCTAGAGGCCCGGGCAACCCGTTGAAACTCCTTCGTGCTGGGGATTGGGGTTTGCAATTATCCCCCATAAACGAGGAATTCCTAGTAAGCGCGAGTCATAAGCTCGCGTTGATTACGTCCCTGCCCTTTGTACACACCGCCCGTCGCTACTACCGATTGAATGATTTAGTGAGGTCTTCGGACCGACACGCGGTGGCCTCACGGCCGTCGGCGTTGCTGGGAAGTTGACCAAACTTGATCATTTAGAGGAAGTAAAAGTCGTAACAAGGTTTCCGTAGGGGAACCTGCGGAAGGATCATTAACGTTGGTTTTTTCTTTTTGTTTTGTTGTTGTCAAAGACTCGCAAAAAAAGAAAAAAATACAAAAACACGTGAATGATACGAATCAAAATCGAATCCGAGACGGTTGACTCTCTCTCGTCGATTCGCGACGTGTGCGTTGCGACACGCTTTGATTAGCGTTCGCTATCGCCTATTGATACTTTGAAATAATATTTTAATTTTTGTGTACAACCACGCAAATAAAAGAGATTTTCTTTCTTTTCATTTGTCGTACACGTTAATGATAAGTATTATTTTCAAATTTTTTTGTTTAATTTTTTCGCACCTTTTATATTTTCTCATACAAAAACACACACAAAAACAAAACGATTACCCTGAACGGTGGATCACTTGGCTCGCGGGTCGATGAAGAACGCAGTTAACTGCGCGTCATAGTGTGAACTGCAGGACACATTTGAACATCGACATTTCGAACGCACATTGCGGTCCGTGGAGAAATATCCAGGACCACTCCTGTCTGAGGGCCGGCTGCATAAAAACAAAAAGCCACACTGTTCGCGTGACGAGCGGCGATCGCTGCGACTCCGGTCGTAGCGCCGCATCTCTGTCGCGCGTGCAATTGACGGTTTCGCTAGGCCGCCGAGCGGCCGAACGATCCGTTCGAATATATGTTCGATTACGACTCGTCATCCGTATTGGCCGTGTTAAGCCACGTCTATACGATACTTTTGTCGCACAAATAAATTCTCCCCGCCGCACCGTGTCTCCCGCGGCACGGGTGCGCGTCGAGTCTTTACGCAACGACAACGACAACGACGACAACGACGTTCGCGTTTACGCGTCGCGCGTGTTTGCTCGCATCGTCCCGGTCCCGCATGGCGATCGCGCGACGGTCGGCGCCGGTGCGCGCGTCGACGTGTCTCGACGCT
>NW_025576200.1:7500-10568 GCF_905147105.1 Pieris brassicae
ATGAAAACACCTTTGGCAAATGCTTTCGCTGATGTTCGTCTTGCGACGATCCAAGAATTTCACCTCTAACGTCGCAATACGAATGCCCCCAGTTATCCCTATTAATCATTACCTCGGAGTTCTGAAAACCAACAAAATAGAACCGAGATCATATTCTATTATTCCATGCACGAAATATTCAAGCGGCATTTTGAGCCCGCTTTGAGCACTCTAATTTGTTCAAAGTAAAATTGTCGGCCCACCTCGACACTCACCGAAGAGCACCGCGATAGGATTTTGATATTGAACCGGCGTTTTACCGCCGGCTCACCGACGATATGCTCCGCAGACGTGTCAGTATCACCGCGGATGCGGTGCACCGACAGCGCGGCGCACAAATGCAACTACGAGCTTTTTAACCGCAACAATTTTAGTATACGCTATTGGAGCTGGAATTACCGCGGCTGCTGGCACCAGACTTGCCCTCCAATTGTTCCTCGTTAAAATATTTAAAGTGTACTCATTCCGATTACGAGGCCTCGTAAGAGTCCCGTATCGTTATTTTTCGTCACTACCTCCCCGTGCCGGGAGTGGGTAATTTGCGCGCCTGCTGCCTTCCTTGGATGTGGTAGCCGTTTCTCAGGCTCCCTCTCCGGAATCGAACCCTGATTCCCCGTTACCCGTGACAACCATGGTAGTCGCAGAAACTACCATCGAAAGTTGATAAGGCAGACATTTGAAAGATGCGTCGCCGGTACTGGACCGTGCGATCGGCAAAAGTTATCCAGATTCATCAAAATTAACGACTTCGGACGCATGGCCCTCCGCCGATTGGTTTTGATCTAATAAAAGCACTCATCCCATCACTGGTCAGAGTTCTGATTGCATGTATTAGCTCTAGAATTACCACAGTTATCCAAGTAACTGAGTAAGATCTAAGGAACCAAAACTGATATATTGAGCCATTCGCGGTATCGCCTTAATACGGCTTGCACTGAGACATGCATGGCTTAATCTTTGAGACAAGCATATAACTACTGGCAGGATCAACCAGGGAGCTGCTTACGCAAACGACACGCCTACACCGCGGTCACGCGGCTTCGGCGAGCCGCTGGCTCGGCGGCGTCGAGGGGCGCGCGCTTGCGCGCGCGCCTTCTCGACACGCGTGAACGTAACGCGTCGAATTTGCACGCGACGCGACGTTCGCGCTTCATATCGATAGACTAACTTTGACCGGTCTACGAGCGGCCGTCCCGTCACGATCTCGCAACGAGGTGATGTACAACGATGCTCGACCACTGTGAGGGACATAAAACTGCAACGAACACGACCCCGCGGGCGGGAATCGATGTTGTGACAATTTGAAAATTGAACATTCATCTAAACGCAACTTCTCAATTTTTATTCAATACGTTATTGTAAACATATTAAAACTCGGCTGGCAATTACATGCGCACACACACGCATGATTCGCACTAGATACGATCAACGCCCGGAGCTTGAGGGATAAATTCCAACACGACGCTGCGCACACCGTTTCGACGATGGGCGCGTGTGCGTCCTCTTTTATACATTCTTTCCATATACGGTCGCCGTGGCGACCGCGCACGTGTCGAACACGCTAGGCGCCCTGCGTTGAGGTGTGCCTAGAAGCGTATTCTTTTAACATCACAGATAACACCGGGGGAGACGGTCCCAAATCTTGGTCGATTGGTAACATCACCATACGGTCTGCGAACGCGGTGCTATAATATAATTTTATATTATATTATATAAAATATGAGGAGGAGTAGTATGTATATTCTTTGTTATTTTGTGTTGACACAAGAGAGATATATAAAATGTACTATACACCACACACACAGAGAGAGAGAGAGCTGGGAAAGATCTCGGCGGTCTCGCATTCGAAATACGAATTTGATATAATTTCCTCCGAAAATCCATACCCATATCTATATCATCCATGCGCGAATATATGTATATAATATTCTCACACTTCGCACAAACACAAAAACAAGAACACATTCTCTCTCGTCCGTCGTTCGTGTCTATTTGAGACGAACGACGCGCGGCAACGAGAACGAGTCGACGCTGTGCGCACGACTGTTTCGCTCCACATCTATACCGAGAGCAATAGTCCGCGTCGGCATTGGAGCGGACGTCGAATGTTTCTCGTAGAGCGAGCGAGAGAGAGACGATTTTTCATTTTATTATGTATGTGTATTGGCGTGCAGTAGTAGCACGTAGTAGTACTAGTAGTAGTAGTAGTAGTAGTAAAAAAATATTATTATTTATTTTATTGACTGATATGATTTTGTTTGTTTTCTTTTTTTTGCATAGACATTTGTATTGATAGATATGTTTCTCGTTGAAGCTCGCAGCACACGCTCAGAGAAATGGCAATGTGGGTTTATTTGAAGAAAAGAAAAAACAAAAAAAACAATTATATTTATTAATAATATGTATGTATGTATGTATGTATGTATGTATGTATGTATGTATGTATAATAATGAATTATAATAATTATTCCGATGCAACGTCAGAGGAAAATGTTTCTCGTACAGGTGCGGCGCGCGACGGCCGGCCGCTCGACAGTTTCGCGCCGAATGTTTCTCGTTGAAGCTCGCAGCACACGCTCAGAGAAATGGCAATGTGGGTTTATTTGAAGAAAAGAAAAAACAATTATATTTATTAATAATATGTATGTATGTATGTATGTATGTATGTATAATAATGAATTATAATAATTATTCCGATGCAACGTCAGAGGAAAATGTTTCTCGTACAGGTGCGGCGCGCGACGGCCGGCCGCTCGACAGTTTCGCGCCGAATGTTTCTCGTTGAAGCTCGCAGCACACGCTCAGAGAAATGGCAATGTGGGTTTATTTGAAGAAAAGAAAAAACAAAAAAAACAATTATATTTATTAATAATATGTATGTATGTATGTATGTATGTATGTATGTATGTATGTATGTATAATAATGAATTATAATAATTATTCCGATGCAACGTCAGAGGAAAATGTTTCTCGTACAGGTGCGGCGCGCGACGGCCGGCCGCTCGACAGTTTCGCGCCGAATGTTTCAA
>NW_025576201.1:2500-9947 GCF_905147105.1 Pieris brassicae
ACACGGCCAATACGGATGACGAGTCGTAATCGAACATATATTCGAACGGATCGTTCGGCCGCTCGGCGGCCTAGCGAAACCGTCAATTGCACGCGCGACAGAGATGCGGCGCTACGACCGGAGTCGCAGCGATCGCCGCTCGTCACGCGAACAGTGTGGCTTTTTGTTTTTATGCAGCCGGCCCTCAGACAGGAGTGGTCCTGGATATTTCTCCACGGACCGCAATGTGCGTTCGAAATGTCGATGTTCAAATGTGTCCTGCAGTTCACACTATGACGCGCAGTTAACTGCGTTCTTCATCGACCCGCGAGCCAAGTGATCCACCGTTCAGGGTAATCGTTTTGTTTTTGTGTGTGTTTTTGTATGAGAAAATATAAAAGGTGCGAAAAAATTAAACAAAAAAATTTGAAAATAATACTTATCATTAACGTGTACGACAAATGAAAAGAAAGAAAATCTCTTTTATTTGCGTGGTTGTACACAAAAATTATAAAATATTATTTCAAAGTATCAATAGGCGATAGCGAACGCTAATCAAAGCGTGTCGCAACGCACACGTCGCGAATCGACGAGAGAGAGTCAACCGTCTCGGATTCGATTTTGATTCGTATCATTCACGTGTTTTTGTATTTTTTTCTTTTTTTGCGAGTCTTTGACAACAACAAAACAAAAAGAAAAAACCAACGTTAATGATCCTTCCGCAGGTTCCCCTACGGAAACCTTGTTACGACTTTTACTTCCTCTAAATGATCAAGTTTGGTCAACTTCCCAGCAACGCCGACGGCCGTGAGGCCACCGCGTGTCGGTCCGAAGACCTCACTAAATCATTCAATCGGTAGTAGCGACGGGCGGTGTGTACAAAGGGCAGGGACGTAATCAACGCGAGCTTATGACTCGCGCTTACTAGGAATTCCTCGTTTATGGGGGATAATTGCAAACCCCAATCCCCAGCACGAAGGAGTTTCAACGGGTTGCCCGGGCCTCTAGGCCAGGGAGAACATGTTGATTCCTTCAGTGTAGCGCGCGTGCGGCCCAGGACATCTAAGGGCATCACAGACCTGTTATTGCTCAATCTCGTGCGGCTCGAAGCCGCCGGTCCCTCTAAGAAGAATTTTAATACGTCGCCAGTGAGTTGCGCTCCCCGAGAGTCGCGCACACCTTGAATGACGACGCCTATTTAGCAGGCTAGAGTCTCGTTCGTTACCGGAATTAACCAGACAAATCGCTCCACCAACTAAGAACGGCCATGCACCACCACCCACCGAATCAAGAAAGAGCTGTTAATCTGTCAATCCTTCCGGTGTCCGGGCCTGGTGAGATTTCCCGTGTTGAGTCAAATTAAGCCGCAGGCTCCACTCCTGGTGGTGCCCTTCCGTCAATTCCTTTAAGTTTCAGCTTTGCAACCATACTCCCCCCGGAGTCCAAAATCTTTGGTTTCCCGGAAGCTGCCCGCCGAGCCATTGTAGTAACGTCGGCGGATCGCTAGATGACATATTTACGGTTAGAACTAGGGCGGTATCTAATCGCCTTCGAACCTCTAACTTTCGTTCTTGATTGATGAAAACACCTTTGGCAAATGCTTTCGCTGATGTTCGTCTTGCGACGATCCAAGAATTTCACCTCTAACGTCGCAATACGAATGCCCCCAGTTATCCCTATTAATCATTACCTCGGAGTTCTGAAAACCAACAAAATAGAACCGAGATCATATTCTATTATTCCATGCACGAAATATTCAAGCGGCATTTTGAGCCCGCTTTGAGCACTCTAATTTGTTCAAAGTAAAATTGTCGGCCCACCTCGACACTCACCGAAGAGCACCGCGATAGGATTTTGATATTGAACCGGCGTTTTACCGCCGGCTCACCGACGATATGCTCCGCAGACGTGTCAGTATCACCGCGGATGCGGTGCACCGACAGCGCGGCGCACAAATGCAACTACGAGCTTTTTAACCGCAACAATTTTAGTATACGCTATTGGAGCTGGAATTACCGCGGCTGCTGGCACCAGACTTGCCCTCCAATTGTTCCTCGTTAAAATATTTAAAGTGTACTCATTCCGATTACGAGGCCTCGTAAGAGTCCCGTATCGTTATTTTTCGTCACTACCTCCCCGTGCCGGGAGTGGGTAATTTGCGCGCCTGCTGCCTTCCTTGGATGTGGTAGCCGTTTCTCAGGCTCCCTCTCCGGAATCGAACCCTGATTCCCCGTTACCCGTGACAACCATGGTAGTCGCAGAAACTACCATCGAAAGTTGATAAGGCAGACATTTGAAAGATGCGTCGCCGGTACTGGACCGTGCGATCGGCAAAAGTTATCCAGATTCATCAAAATTAACGACTTCGGACGCATGGCCCTCCGCCGATTGGTTTTGATCTAATAAAAGCACTCATCCCATCACTGGTCAGAGTTCTGATTGCATGTATTAGCTCTAGAATTACCACAGTTATCCAAGTAACTGAGTAAGATCTAAGGAACCAAAACTGATATATTGAGCCATTCGCGGTATCGCCTTAATACGGCTTGCACTGAGACATGCATGGCTTAATCTTTGAGACAAGCATATAACTACTGGCAGGATCAACCAGGGAGCTGCTTACGCAAACGACACGCCTACACCGCGGTCACGCGGCTTCGGCGAGCCGCTGGCTCGGCGGCGTCGAGGGGCGCGCGCTTGCGCGCGCGCCTTCTCGACACGCGTGAACGTAACGCGTCGAATTTGCACGCGACGCGACGTTCGCGCTTCATATCGATAGACTAACTTTGACCGGTCTACGAGCGGCCGTCCCGTCACGATCTCGCAACGAGGTGATGTACAACGATGCTCGACCACTGTGAGGGACATAAAACTGCAACGAACACGACCCCGCGGGCGGGAATCGATGTTGTGACAATTTGAAAATTGAACATTCATCTAAACGCAACTTCTCAATTTTTATTCAATACGTTATTGTAAACATATTAAAACTCGGCTGGCAATTACATGCGCACACACACGCATGATTCGCACTAGATACGATCAACGCCCGGAGCTTGAGGGATAAATTCCAACACGACGCTGCGCACACCGTTTCGACGATGGGCGCGTGTGCGTCCTCTTTTATACATTCTTTCCATATACGGTCGCCGTGGCGACCGCGCACGTGTCGAACACGCTAGGCGCCCTGCGTTGAGGTGTGCCTAGAAGCGTATTCTTTTAACATCACAGATAACACCGGGGGAGACGGTCCCAAATCTTGGTCGATTGGTAACATCACCATACGGTCTGCGAACGCGGTGCTATAATATAATTTTATATTATATTATATAAAATATGAGGAGGAGTAGTATGTATATTCTTTGTTATTTTGTGTTGACACAAGAGAGATATATAAAATGTACTATACACCACACACACAGAGAGAGAGAGAGCTGGGAAAGATCTCGGCGGTCTCGCATTCGAAATACGAATTTGATATAATTTCCTCCGAAAATCCATACCCATATCTATATCATCCATGCGCGAATATATGTATATAATATTCTCACACTTCGCACAAACACAAAAACAAAAACAAGAACACATTCTCTCTCGTCCGTCGTTCGTGTCTATTATATAGACGAACGACGCGCGGCAACGAGAACGAGTCGACGCTGTGCGCACGACTGTTTCGCTCCACATCTATACCGAGAGCAATAGTCCGCGTCGGCATTGGAGCGGACGTCGAATGTTTCTCGTAGAGCGAGCGAGAGAGAGAGACGATTTTTCATTTTATTATGTATGTGTATTGGCGTGCAGTAGTAGCACGTAGTAGTACTAGTAGTAGTAGTAAAAAAATATTATTATTTATTTTATTGACTGATATGATTTTGTTTGTTTTCTTTTTTTTGCATAGACATTTGTATTGATAGATATGTTTCTCGTTGAAGCTCGCAGCACACGCTCAGAGAAATGGCAATGTGGGTTTATTTGAAGAAAAAAAAAACAATTAATTTATTAATAATATGTATGTATGTATGTATGTATGTATGTATGTATAATAATGAATTATAATAATTATTCCGATGCAACGTCAGAGGAAAATGTTTCTCGTACAGGTGCGGCGCGCGACGGCCGGCCGCTCGACAGTTTCGCGCCGAATGTTTCTCGTTGAAGCTCGCAGCACACGCTCAGAGAAATGGCAATGTGGGTTTATTTGAAGAAAAGAAAAAACAAAAAAAACAATTATATTTATTAATAATATGTATGTATGTATGTATGTATGTATGTATGTATAATAATGAATTATAATAATTATTCCGATGCAACGTCAGAGGAAAATGTTTCTCGTACAGGTGCGGCGCGCGACGGCCGGCCGCTCGACAGTTTCGCGCCGAATGTTTCTCGTTGAAGCTCGCAGCACACGCTCAGAGAAATGGCAATGTGGGTTTATTTGAAGAAAAAAAAAAAAAAAAAAAAAAAAAATTAATTTTTTAAAAATATGTATGTATGTATGTATGTATGTATGTATAATAATGAATTATAATAATTATTCCGATGCAACGTCAGAGGAAAATGTTTCTCGTACAGGTGCGGCGCGCGACGGCCGGCCGCTCGACAGTTTCGCGCCGAATGTTTCTCGTTGAAGCTCGCAGCACACGCTCAGAGAAATGGCAATGTGGGTTTATTTGAAGAAAAGAAAAAACAAAAAAAACAATTATATTTATTAATAATATGTATGTATGTATGTATGTATGTATGTATGTATAATAATGAATTATAATAATTATTCCGATGCAACGTCAGAGGAAAATGTTTCTCGTACAGGTGCGGCGCGCGACGGCCGGCCGCTCGACAGTTTCGCGCCGAATGTTTCTCGTTGAAGCTCGCAGCACACGCTCAGAGAAATGGCAATGTGGGTTTATTTGAAGAAAAAAAAAAAAAAAAAAAAAAACAATTAATTTATTAATAATATGTATGTATGTATGTATGTATGTATGTATAATAATGAATTATAATAATTATTCCGATGCAACGTCAGAGGAAAATGTTTCTCGTACAGGTGCGGCGCGCGACGGCCGGCCGCTCGACAGTTTCGCGCCGAATGTTTCTCGTTGAAGCTCGCAGCACACGCTCAGAGAAATGGCAATGTGGGTTTATTTGAAGAAAAAAAAAAACAATTAATTTATTAATAATATGTATGTATGTATGTATGTATGTATGTATGTATGTATGTATGTATAATAATGAATTATAATAATTATTCCGATACAATGTCAGAGGAAAATGTTTCTCGTACAAGATCGCCACGCGACGCGACAAGATGCCGTTCAACGGCACGATATCTACAACTCTGTCGATAGATATGTAGATAGTATCTACTCTGTCAAGTATATGTGTGTAACGTGTGGTGGTGTGTGGTGTGGGGTTTTGTTAGCGATAGCGATACGTTTCTAGTTAAAATTGAATATTTAAAAATAAAAACTCTTCTGGTAAGAAAAACTATTTATGGTTTATTATGGTGTGTCTAGTGCAACAACATCAACATTGTCATAATCATAATAATATAATTATTATTAGGGCTATAGGTTAACCTTCCAAATAGGGACCGTCGATTTAAATGTCGATATTTTTAATTATTCTAGATAGTACTCACTAAAAGAAACTTAAGTGCTTGCTTACTTACTTACTTAGTTGATTGAGTTTTTTTTTTTTTTTTTGAAACTTTTTCATACAAATTGATATATAAGACATATATGGCCGTTACCGACCGCCGACCAAAATCTATTTCATAAAACCGACATAAAATTGATGTCAAACGTCAATCACTTTGAGTTGACTAAGTGTAAGGGTTCAGATTATTTTGAAAGTATCGATCATTTGCGATGCATACGAGAAAAAGATCATTCATTTCATTGTTTGTAAGTTGTAAATTTTGTGTATTATATTGTAATTCTTGAGTGAGAATTGAGTGTTTACTTACTTACTTACTTACTTACTTATTGAATATCCAAAAAGTACCCAAAACCGAATCAGAGCGCCCCACTATTCACGCGGTCTTGTCTGCCCTACCCCTAGAGTGTATATAAAAGCTCGGAGGCGCGCAGGGAGAGCAGCCCTCACCCGCCGTACCCAAAGCGCGGGCATCATGCAAGCCGTAGCGGCTGAGGCTGGTCGCCGAAGGCGACCAAAAAAGCCGAGGCTGCGTAGGCTTGAATAAAATGCCCTGCGCTTTTGGTACGCAAGGGTGGAGGGGCTGCATTTCCCGTAGCGTCGGAGCAGTACAAAAACCAATTATCATCCATTGTTCGGTTAGGTTAGGTTAGGTTTAGGTTTGTATATTAATATTTTTTATTTTTTTATTTTTAATATGATGCAAAATGAATTTTTATCATTTTGTATGTGTGTATGTATATATGTATTTATGTATGTATTTTTTATATATTTATTGTGCGTTGCGTGTTTTACAATACAAAATAGAAAATGTTTCTCGTACAAGAGCGACGCGCGACCGACCGGCCGGTCGGCAGCTTCGCGCCGAATGTTTCTCGTACAAGATCGCCACGCGACGCGACAAGATGCCGCTCAACGGCACGATATCTACAACTCTGTCAATTATATGTGTGTTGTAACTAGCGGGGTTTTGTTAGCGACAGCGATACGTTTCTAGTTAAAATTGAATATTTAAAAATAAAAACTCTCCTGTTAATCAAAACTATGTATCGTTTTGTTTTGTTTAATAGAGTTTACAAAAATATAATATTTTTTATATTATATAATTGATTATTGATTGATTGTTTGTTTGTTGTGTATTCTTCGTGTCGTCGTCTCTCATCGGTTGGACACACACACGATGTTGATAATTAAAAATAATCAAACACCACCGCGGCCGCCAACAAAGAGACGACGGACGACACACGCCCCGCCGCCTCACAAGAGCGAACAAACAACGCGTAATAACCACCGATCTCGTCCTCGGACGAATCACCTGGCGTAGGGCTGAGTCTCAACAGATCGCAGCACGACGCTGCTCTACCGAGCACAACACCCCGCCAGGAACGTAAGTCGTCTACAGACTATTCCGAGCCCCGACATCGAACTGAGTTGTATTCGAAACTTCGACGCCGTAGTGCACGTGTTAAGACCGCTCGCACCGATCGTCGCGTTCCAAATGGGCTCCGACGTCGCGCGTCACGAGTGACGCGCGACTAGTAAAATCACATTGTTTAGAGCCTCCCGACACTCGGGGCTCCACAGTGAGAATATCCTTGCCGGATTCGGCTAGGCTGGCTTCGGCCTTAGAGGCGTTCAGGCATAATCCCGCGGATGGTAGCTTCGCACCACCGGCCGCTCGGCCGAGTGCATGAACCAAATGTCCGAAACTGCGGTTCCTCTCGTACTGAGCAGTATTACTATCGCAACGACACGCCATCAGTAGGGTAAAACTAACCTGTCTCACGACGGTCTAAACCCAGCTCACGTTAAT